>NC_069499.1:1066138877-1066438877 GCF_027579735.1 Bombina bombina
GCGGTTTCAGCGCTTCAGGATCGCTTCCAAACTGAACAAGGAGAGTTGTGAAGTACAAGTTAATTCTCTTTTATACTCTATGGCGAATGATGTGGAGCCAGTGTTCAATGCTTTTATTTTCCAAGAAGGGGAAGAATTTAACTTTGATATAGTTATGGATAAACTCAGTGCCCACTTTGTGCCCAAAAGAAATGTGATTCATGAAAGAGCTTGTTTTCACAAACGTAATCAGCGTGTGGGAGAATCTGTGGAGTCATTTGTGCGCAGCCTGTATGAACTAGCTGAATTCTGTGAGTTTGGTGTTGCTAAAGAAGAGCGAATCAGAGACAGAATAGTTATTGGAATTGCAGATGCTGAAGTCTCACTGAAGCTGCAGTTAGAGCCTGATTTAACATTAGATGGGGCTATTTGGATGGCCCGCCAGAGTGAACTGGTGAAAAAGCAAAGTGCTGATCTGAGGTCTGAGAGTATTGTGGATGAAGTGCAACAGTTCAGGAAAACTGCTAGTGAAAGGCACAGTGTGAGCGGTAGATCTAAAATAATGGATAGACCTAGAAGTGGGTGGGCGCAGCATGCCCGATGCCGTGCCCATGATCACAGTGCTATATGCCCGGCCAGAGATAAAAGAAGCAGAAAATGTAACAGAATGGGCCATTTTGAAGTGGTGTGTAAAACTGAATACATTAAGGAGATGCAGGTGGATATTGACCAAGAGGGTCAGGAAGTGTCTTTTGTAGGGTCTGTTGTGGAACGGCCAAGCTCAGAGGAAGATTGGAAGGTTACTTTTACTGTAATGGGAGCCAAAGTTGATTTTAAGATTGACACAGGAGCAGATATCACTGTAATGTCTTTTGCTGCATTTATGAAACTGCCTCGACAGCCCCAGCTGGCGAAGGTTACTACAAATGTCCATAGTCCCGGTGGCTGCATTGATTGTGTGGGGAAATTTCTTGCCAGCTGTGAGTACAAGCAAAGGAAATTCACTATGTGGGTGCATGTGATTCAAGGTCAGTGTGTTAGCAATTTATTGAGCAGCAAAGCAGCTTATGACTTGGGCCTAGTGGCCAAAATGAATGAGATCTCAGAATATATGTTTGGCGAATTGGGCCTACTGAATTGCAAGCCAGTCCGTATAGCACTTAAAAGTGAAGCAGTCCCATACAGTATTTCTACTCCCCGTAGAATTCCGTTCCCGCTCATGCCTCAAGTGGAGAAGGAGCTTATGCGCATGAAGTCTATGGGGGTTATTGAAGAGGTTGTTGAAGCAACTGATTGGTGTGCCCCCATTGTTCCTGTTGCAAAGAAAAACGGAAAGGTGTGCATCTGTGTGGACCTGAAAAGGTGGAATGAGGCAGTGAAGAGAGAGAGATTTGTGCTGCTGACATTAGAAGATATAGCTCCAAAGTTGGCTGGGGCAAAGTTCTTTTCTACATTTGATGCTTCTAGATCCAAAGTGCCACAAACTGACAACCTTTATCACACCGGTAGGTCGGTTTTGCTTCTGCAGACTCCCCTTTGCGATATCCTCTGCTCCTGAAATCTTTCAAAGGGAAATTAGTTCTCTCCTAAATGACCACGTGGGCATGGCAGTTGTCATGGACGACATTCTAGTGTATGGGTCTACAGTGGAGGAGCATGATCAGCATTTAAGTTGTGTGCTGCAGGCTATCAAAGAGTCTGGGCTGAAGTTAAATAAAGAAAAATGTAATTTTAGGAAAACTGAATTATGTTACTTTGGGCATATTATCAATGGGGATGGCATCAAACCAGACCCCAAGAAAATTTGTGCTATTGAACAGATGAAAAGTCCTTCTGATGTACATGAGCTGAGGACAAATATTGGGCCTTGTAAATTATGTGGGCAAGTTTCTGCCAGATTTATCCACAGTTCTACACCCTATCACAGAGTTGCTAAAGAAAGACGTTGCCTGGGTCTGGGGACCTTCACAAGAAAAATCCTTTATGCAGGCCAAGTCCCTGCTGGGGTCTGCCCCAGTGCTGGGGTTCTACGACCCTTCCAAAAATACTGTGGTTAGTGCTGATGCAAGCAGTTATGGGTTGGGGGCTGCTCACCTGCAGTTAAATGGAAATAAACTACAGCCCATCGCTTACTGTTCCCGCACACTGACGGCTGCTTAGTCAAAATACGCTCAAATTGAGAAAGAGTGCCTGGCTGCAGTTTGGGCCTGTGAGCCCTTCCAGCGTTACCTTGTTGGATTGGAGAAATTTAGTCTAGAGACTGATCATAAACCGCTTGTCCCTCTAATCAACTCCTACGATATCGACAAAACACCCTTAAGATGCCAGAGACTTTTAATGAGACTACTCAGGTTCAATGTTCAGGCAGTGCATGTGCCGGGGAAGCAACTGGTGGTGGCAGATACACTATCCAGGCTCCCGCTGGCTGCTGCTGAAGAGTCTTCAACTGAATCGGACGTGAAAGTGTATGTTGATTCGGTTCTGGCCTCAAAGTCCATTTCTTCAAGGAAACTGGAAGAAATAAAGAAAGAGACATATTTGGACACAGATCTGCAAGAGGTTATAAAGTACATAAAAGAAGGCTGGCCCGAGAGCCGGGCAGCCTGGTTGTCTTTAAGTTCTTACCAGTCAGAGAGGTCGCAGCTCACGGAGCTGGAGGCTTTGGTGCTGTTCCAAGACCGCATCGTCATTCCTGTCAGCATGAGGAAGGAGATGTTAAACAGGATTCACGATGGCCACTTAGGTATTACAAAGTGCAGAGAAAGGGCAGCTACAGCTGTGTGGTGGCCTGGGATCAGCTCCGACATTGCAAATCATGTGTCTAAATGTGCCTTTTGCCAGGAACACCGGCCTACTCAGAGAAGGGAGCCCTTGATTTCCACTCCGCTGGCTGCAGGGCCGTGGCAAAAATAGCTGCTGATTTGTGTGAACTGCACGGGAAAAAGATCCTTGTTGTGATTGACTACTATTCCAGGTATTTGGAAATTGCACCCTTGAATGATATCACAAGTCAAGCCATTATCATTCGTCTGAAGAGCTTGTTCGCCAGGTGGGGCATTCCAATGGAGCTGGTGAGTGATAATGGCATGCAGTTCACTTCTACAGAGTTCAGTGCTTTCAGCAGGGAATATGACTTTGTACATTCCACGTCAAGTCCACATTACCCGCAGGCCAACGGAATGGCTGAAAGGGCAGTTCAAACAACAAAGTTCATTTTAAAGCAATCTGAGCCGTACCTAGCCCTCTGTAAGGATTCCAGTCCACTTTTTCCAGTTACCTTTCAATCACATGGTCTCTACCTGACTGCAGACAGGTGCTTAGTTATTGCACATGTAGCTGTTTGTAGCAGTCCTGCTATCCTTGCTACTGAGTTCTCTATCAAGCTCTCCTTGTGGATTACAAAGCTTTATTCCTTTGTCACCTGGATTCTACTTATCCTTTTACCTCAGGAGGATTATAACACAGCGATTTTCATATTGCTCCTAATACCCTCTGCTGCACAAAGGATTTATCACATTTCATGTTTTGCCGTAATCGGCACTTTCCCTGCAGCTGCTTACAAGCCACACGCCTTCTCAGTGGGACTTCACTTACCATCTTATCAAGCCTTCTGACTTTGCACTCAACCGGTTGTCTCTCCTACAGTTCAAACTCTCATTTAGAGACAGCCGCTTACCTCTTCTGTGACCGGAGCTACAGTTTTCACTGCCGCTTGTGCCGCTGTCAGTCATAGTCTCAGCTCCTCCTACCAGCGGTTACTGATCTCGGCTCTATAGCGGGCAAGTACGAAGACTCTGTGTCTCATATGTATTCCCTCATCATGGTAATGCTGTGAAGGAAAACTTAACACCTAAGTCCTTTGTTATAACCTGCTAGCTTACCTTTTGGACGAACTGTGCTAATCCTTGCTGTGCACATTATTGCCTTCAATACCTGCTTGCTAATCTATGTAGGAGTAATTTGGAACTCTGCTTACATTTCAGAATCTTACTCCTATCCTGATATCAGTTTCAATAATAGAGTGAATTATAACTCTATTTCCTCCTATGTAAATTACCTTAACTTTATTTCACTTTATCAAACAGTCTATGCTAATTAATAGCCTGTTCAACTAAGTGATACATATTCACTTCTCATTAAGTCTGCAGCTGAGTTCCTATATTTCTGCACAACCAGGAAACAAACCTTATACCCTCTTGTCCTATAGGGCAATGCCCATCCAAGCCACCGGGTTTAGCCCGGCACAGCTGATGCTAGGACGCCAGATTCGCACCACCTTACCCTCAGTGGGTGTCTTCAAGCCGACTGGCTCTATTCCTCTGAACGAAGTCCTTAGGAGGGATGAAGAGGCCAAAAAGGGCTATTGTTTCTTCTACGACAGGAGACATTCTGTCAGGCCCTTACAGAAACTAAATACGGGGCAAAGTGTCAGAGTTAAACTGGATGATGAGAAGAAATGGAAGACGCCTGCTACAGTAATTGGACGCTCTCCAGAACCAAGGTCTTATGTAGTCCTTACTGATGGAGGGACGGTTACACGCCGCAACCAGAAACATCTTCAGCCTGTACCTGAGATTTTGGAACTGGATGCCTCAGTACCACCGCCGGTGGGATCCCCTGTTCTAAAAGGGGTGCCTTCCCCTCAGCAAGATCACAGTGGGGATATGTCTTTGCCTCCAGTGGACTCTTATTCACCTTCTTCTGTATCAGAGGATAGTTCATGCAAAGTTACATCAAGCGGAAGAGTGGTGAAACTTCCGGCCCGATATCGGGACTAACTTTAGCTAGAACAGTGACTGGAAGTATGGGCAGAATAATCCCATGGTCACTGTGGACTAGGGTAGTCTACCCCGATGTTCAAGTCAGGATGTAATTTATGTTATTCATTTTTCCTGTAACCTATTTGTTATATACTGTTCAAAAAAATGTTGTTTTATACTTTGTTTGTATGCCATGTATGCCAATATATGCTTCGTCCTTTGAAAAGGGGGAAGATGTGATGAGAGCAGGAAGTGACGTCACTGTTGTGGGCGGCGCTTAGGTCCGGTTGTGTGTGTCGCAGTTAGTTAGTGAAATCAACCTGACTAGATGTATGTTTCTGTGCTCTGTAATAAAATAGAGTTGTACCATCATTGCTGTGTCCTGCATATGTCCTGCATCTCATGACATACGAGTTTTGAGCGCTATAGGGAAATTAACAAATGCAACAAAAGTGCCTGTATTTAATCCCCTATAGCGCTGCCATTACAAGTTTTAAAAACCCCGGTTTGTGCGGGCGATATGGGGTTTTTAAGCTCCATACCGCACCAAAAACAAGCGCTGTTCTGACGTGCTCGTGCACGCTTCCCCCAGGCCCGGACTGACCATAGGGCATACCGGGCAAAAGCCCAGTGGGCCGCCGGTTAACTTAGCCCCGCCCACCATTACAGCACACAGAGTGCTTTCACTGTGACTTTTAGTTTGACACAAATTTTTATTTATTTTGACATGATGATGGCTGTTTAGTTTGTTACATGTGCGGGCCAGTCAAGCAAGCTGAAGTACACAGCGATGCACAGTGCCATTGCAGCTGTCTGTAAAATTTGCTTGCAGTGCACAGCATAACATGTGGAAGTGGGCTCAGGGCCAGTGGGACTTCTGGAGTATGGCTGGGCTGGATGGGACATTGCATGCCATGTGCTGTGTCAATCACCACTAGCTAAATGTATGGTACAGTTATTAGGCTGCAGCCCGGGGGCAGGATGCCAAGAAAGCATTACTAGGATCAGTAAAAACTTCTGTCTTTGTTAGGAAAAAATACTGCCTTTTTAGTATTATTTAGCTCTCAGCTATCTCCTCTGCCGAACACATCAGTGAAGACAGTAGTGGGGGTTGGGCTTTCAGTGCCAAGAAGGTAGCCCAGAGAAGTTTGTTTATTTTGAAAATTTCCCTGTTTCAGGATATCGGTTTTATGGCCCTCTCCCTGCACTGCGTGGCCAGACACAGTGACAGGCAATGTTGTATCTCTAGTGTCCAGGGAGCATCTGCTGCTAGTGCTACTAGTCAGACTGACTGCTATGAGTCTGAGACAGTGAGTAAACATGGGGCTTTTTTTTTTGGGATCCAACTGCACCCCCTATCATAAAAAAAATATAAAAGTTTAAATAAAGTTGTGTAAAATGAAAGGAAAATTGTCCAGAGAGTGCATAGGATAAAGTAATGGATAAATAAAGTAGAACAGGGGTAAAGGGAGCTGTTTAGGGAGTCATTACTGTAGCAACATGCAGCGTGTGGGTGGGCCAATAATTGGGCGAATGACAGATGGTGTAGAAATCCAGCATAAGATTAGATACAGGCACAATGCATGGAAAACGATAGGGGTATATACCTTCCCAGATCGTTATTACAATGTATCCCCAAATTTAATTTTGTTGATTTTTATACTCCATGGTATTATAGTACAATCAGTGTATTGACCCACTAGGAACTTTAGGCTATTAAATGACTCAGGGAGAAATATGAAATAAGCACTGTAGGTAAATTAGCCGTTCTAGGCAGTGCAAATCATCCAATACGCGCTGACTCCCTTTTTATGAATCAATAAGCAGTCCCGGGCTATATACAAATAATATGTACCTTGTAAGCGTAGTCTTTATCAAATGGCTGGAACATCCGTGTGTGGCTGCAGCCTGGCTACTCTCATTCTCAGCGTCTCCTCTCCAGGCATACGCTGCTCTGCTCTCAAGCTCCTCCTACAGCTGCAGCTTGACCTCTCTCCGTCTTCCCAGCGACTCCTCTCCAAACACACGCTGCTCGGCTCCTAAGCTCCTCCCCCTGGAGTCCGTGTCAAGTTCCTCTGTTAGCTATCTTGGGGTAAATGGAATGGTGCAATATGATGGAGTCTCAGTACTCCACGGATTCAATATTAAAAAATGGATTCCAGTACCACTTAGGGAAAAATTGAGCTGGTAACAAAGCGGTTTAAAAATGTGAAAATCTTTATTAGTAATCCATTAGAACGGCTAAGACTCTGGGGGTAAATGGGCGAGAAAAGTTTGACTGGTTTCGGTCACTAAGACCGTAGTCATAAACTAAAACAGTGCAACAAGTGCACGCTATTTAAACAAATCAAGCTCTCCTCATTGGAGGAACTTGACCACACCCATTTTAACCCTTTATGACAACAGTTCTGATTACAGAAAGCATATATAAACATATGTGACCATGCAAAAATATATGTGTATACATAAAAAACTCCAACAGTAATACAAACCATATAAATGCGATCATAATATATATATATATATATATATATATATATATATATACAGCAAAGGATGTGACCAGCGCTCAAATGGATCTTGTTCCAAGGTTAATATCCAGGTTCAGAGGGTGTATGTACAATGGATAGAGATCTATATATGTAAATATCAAGTTAGCAGTAACTAATAGTATTGTGCAGCATGAACCAATGATTATGTGTACCCCTAGCACAGTAGGTAATAAAGGAAAAAAGAGAGCAAATCGTGGTAATTCAGCGCAACGAAATACAAATACAAGTACAAAATTAGTGTAAGTAGTCAATGGCAAATATAAGAATTAGTTCAGAAATATTCTTAAGTAAGTTCCATGTAGGTGCAGGAGCCAAATTGATAATATAGTAAATGAGTGGATGTCTCCTTACCGGAAATTACCTCAATCATAAGAGGTAATGAATGATCATGTAAGAAGTATAGGCCGTCCCTTCTTAGGTTAGCGAGTTGGAGAGCCTCAGGACTGTAGTCTTGGAAATAGGATGTTTTGGGGTCCTTCCCTGCGAACTTGTGTATGATCCTTGTCTTGTGGAAACTTCCAGAGTTTTGTAGCTGTAGCCAATGGTCTCTCCGGAGTATGGTACTTCAGGCTGTGTTCTCTGGTCCTCAGTTTCTCAGGTAGATATAGTTAGAGAAATAAAAGAGTACATAGCGTGATACTGTTTATGCAATAAATTTATTAAGAACAATAGTGGTAAGATATGAACTCACATGTAAAACCCTCAATCCGTGATGAGGTAAGATTTTAGCACATAAAATGGTGTAAGCACATAGCCGGTAAACCACACAGGTTATTGTAGTTAGACTGGAGGTAGGATGTAGGCAGTTTGTTTTAAAATGCTGTTTCGCAAATTCTGAATGATGGACAATGTTCCAGAAATGGGGAGCCAAAGTTCGTTTCTGAACAATGCACCTTTCTAGTGTACCTGTTTACCGCACTAAAGTGTGAATGGCTGGCTGTTATTGATACAATTTAATGTAATTTGCCCAAGGGGCGAAAATGTACATAGATCAGGGCCCAAAAGCCCGGGCTATAGATTAATTATGCTTAGGAATTTAAAAACAAATGTATATACATGAACAACTTAGGTAAAAGTAATCCTCAGGAGCCGGTCACAAAATAAAGTATGTGAAAACTGCACTGCCCCACTTCTATTAAGACCTTACGCGTTTCGAAGTTTTCAACTTACTTCTTCATCAGAGGCTGTGTGTAGTGCAGAGGAACCGGCAATGCTTTTAAAGGTGAGAAGAGGGAGTGGTTTTCACATACTGCGTGTGACGTCATTACGTCATAGCTCTGGGGCGTCCAATAGTACCCATTGTGACAAGGGTTGCTATGGTTACTGTACGTTCAGTTTATGTGTTCTGACTCGAGAGTTGTAAAGTGTCCTTCCTTTGTATGTATTAGGGTATGTCTCTTTGTCATATAGCGGGATACAAGATCGGGGCAACAGGGTGTGATAAAAACGATACTAATGGTAGTAATAGGACCGGAAGTTTCGGTGTGCTTGTAGATAAAAAGCTGCACACAGAGGCCCTTACTTAGCTTTGAAGGTTACTATAGTAACAGTGGTGGGTGTACGCGGCTATGTACTTAAACTGAGATGATTTCCCCTGATTATGACAGCAGGTAAAAACCATATATTAACACTTTAAAAACTATAACCTTAGAGGGCAATAAAGAAAATGTGAATATAAGCTTAGAATGAGTTTACATCAAAAACTATTTACAAGGACAAGAATTGATTGATGTTAGAGAGACCCAGGATTGATGACTCTTAATGATGTTCATGAAGTTTAAATTAATGCTCCATATTGAGGGTATAACATTGGATTTGAGGTAAAAGCCTATACACGGCCAGGGTAATTATAATGTAGTTCTTATTTCATATTACAGAATGTAGAAAATACTTTATGTATTCATTTGACCTCCTGTACTGCAGGAAGTGCATTCGAATGGTGCTCTACATTGAACTAGGGCATTTTTACCACTGTTACAAGAGAAAGGAATTTCTAACACTGTATCTAAGTGCTGCGTAACAACGTGAAGCTAACCTATCTATAGCTAAATGCTTGGAAATGGAATTATCCTTATTCGAGCAATATCACATTTGAATAGGTGCTGAAAGAGTGGTGGGTTCTAACCAACTGAGAGGGTTGTTATGTTATGGGTACTGTGTTTAGATCTGATATTAGTCTAGGGGCATCTTCCATTTTTGGATTTATAAACATGAAGCCTTCATATGGTATTTAATAAATGTGTTTGTGATCCAGGGGGTGTGTGGCATTGTGTCCTGTACTTAATGTGAAGCTTAGTCATCATATAAGGTACTCACTAGTTGTAGAAGTAAACTATAACGGAGACTGTCTGTTTAATATTATTTGAATATGCAAGACCAGTCACCTCTTTTTGGAACTACAACATGTTCTAGAATGGTTCCCCTTAAGAGTAGGGTTTTTTTTTGATGCAAGGTTTTGAAATGTCTGGAGAGACTGTTGTCCTTGTAGCCATCTTCAATGTTTTTCAGATGTTCTAGTAGGCGGGTCTTATAGGTTCTTTTGGTACGTCCTATGTATTGGAATTTGCACAGGTATACGACAAAAGAAGTTTTGCAATTAGTTAGTCTATTGATGGTGCATGTCTTGTTAGGAAAAGTTCTAGACTGAATTATTTTGGACGGTTTGTTAGGATTGTATGCATGCTCACAGCCCTTACAGTTCAGTGCATTTGAAGAAGCCTTTGCTCTTGTCTGTGAGACAGTTTTCTCCTGTCTCTTCTTTGAGTTGGCTAGATGCTAGCATCTGTTTGAAGTTTTTATTTCTTCTGAATGTGATTTTAGGTGCCAAACCTATTGTGTTTTTCCGTAGTTTGTCCTGTTGTAGAATTGGCCAGTATTTCTTCAGGATTTTTCTGATTTCTGGTGCGGCTTCATTGAAGGTTGTGATCATAGTGATGTTTTGAGATTTGGGTTTGCTATTTACATTTTTACCATTGAGTAAGCTGTTTCTCTCGAGTGATCTGACTTTCTTTTGGGAATTCTCTATAAGTTGTTTCAGATATTTCTTTTGGATAAATTTATTTTTTAACAACTCAGATTCTTTGTTGTAATCACTGAGTTTGGTGTAGTTTCTTCGAACCCGTTAGAACTGTCCATACGGGATGTTGTTGATCCATGGTTGGTAATGACCACTGTCTGCCTGCAAATATCCATTGCAGTCTGTTTCCTTGGTATAAAGTTTAGTCAGTATGTTATTATTTTCATGGAACAATGTCAGGTCCAGGAACTCTATCTGGAAATCTGAGATTTTAGAGGTAAAGCGGAGATTTAGCGTATTAATGTTTAGGAATTTGATAAATTCTCAACAAATTTCCTCTTCTCCATCCCATATGACTACAATATTGTCTATGTACCTGCCCCATCAGATAATGTTGTTGTAAAAAGGGTTATTGGTATAGATGTGCGAATCCTCCCATTTGCCCATATATAAATTAGAGTAACTGGGGGCCATTGTGGTCCCTATAGCCGTTCCGCTCGTTTGTAAAAAGAATCTTTTGTCGAATAAGAAGAAGTTCTTTTCAAAGACAAATCTAATACTATCTAGGATAAAAAGTTGGTGAACTTCAGTAAGAGTATTTTTGTTTTTCAACACTTGTGCCATCATTTGTATTCCCAGGTCATGTGGGATACAAGTATATAAGGATGACACGTCTAGTGTCACCCATCTGTACGTGTCTTTCCATTGTAGATTACTGAATTTTACTATGAGGTCCGTGGAATCTCTAATATATGATGGTAATAGTGTTACCAGTGGCTTTAGGAAATAATCCACATATTCTGATAATCTTGCAGTTAGGGAATCGATTCCGGACACTATAGGCCACCCAGGAGGTTTTTTTAATCTTTATGGATCTTTGGAAGATGGTAGAAGATCGCTTTTCTTGGGTACGGGTGAGTAAGATATTTGAACTCATTGGTATTTAGTAATTTGTTAAAAATTGCTGTGTCGATCAAAGAATCCTATTCTTTTTGAAAAATAGTGGATGGGACCCCTCTGAGGCATACATAAGTAAGGGGATCATTTAGAAGCCTATAGGCTTCAGCAATGTAGTCCGATTTGTTTTGGACGACTAAGCCTCCTGCCTTGTCTGCCTCTCTGAGGACTATATTGTCCATATCCATGATGGATTGTAGTGCTTCTTTTTCCTTTTTACGCAAGTTGTCATTTTTGATTTTGAAATTAACACACAGGTTTTCCAGTTCTTTAGAGACCAAGTCACTAAAAGTGGGGATGAAATTTCCCTTAGATTGGGTGGGATAAAAGATGGACGTGGGTTTTAAATTAGAATTTTTTCTTTTATCTAGATTTGTGTCTCTCTGGTAGTTTTCACTTTCCCGATTTAATTCTTCCAGAATGTTCAACGTTTCTGTATCTATTATAGTGAAGTTATCAGTAGTATTCTCGACATGTTTTTGTTTTACTTTTTCGTAATGTCTGTAAAGAGTCAGTTTGCGGATAAATTTATTAAAGTCGATAAATAAATTAAAGGGATTTGGCCCTCGGGTAGGAGCGAAACTTAGTCCCTTTGATAGTACTTCCATTTGGATATTTGAAAAGGATGATGAGGAAAGATTAAATATTTTTAAGAATTTATCTCCTGTTTCCCCCTCTTTGGGGTTCTTGGTATTTCGTTTCCTCTTTCTTTTTCCCACCAAACCTCTTCCTCTTCCTCCTCTACGGGTCCTTTTCTCTTTCTTGTTGGGTCTCTTGACCATTGCGGTCTCAGATTTACCTCGTAGTTGGGTGAGTCTATCGGTGTTGGTGGTGGTATCTCTGTAAAATTTGGTATATCTTGGGGGTAATGGTTTCCTGTCCATTCCCTCTGTAAAAAATTCTGTGTATGACCTCTATGTTGAGGTGGTTGATATGTGTTCTATGTTCTATGTGTTTATTGTACCCGGGCAATCTAAAATAAGCAAATTCCAATTGGCTAATAGGATTCTATCAGCCAATCGGAATTAAGGTAGGAAAAATCTGATTGGCTGATGGAATCAGCCAATCAGATTCAAGTTCAATCCGATTGGCTGATCCAATCAGCCAATCAGATTGAGCTCGCATTCTATTGGCTGATCGGAACAGATCAGATTTCTCCTACCTTAATTCCGATTGGCTGATAGAAACCTATCAGCCAATCGGAATTCGAGGGACGCCATCTTGGATGACGTCCCTTAAAGGAACCTTCATTCTGTGTTAGGACGTCGGAAGAAGAGGATGGATCCGCGCCGGAGGTCTTGAAGATGGAGCCGCTCGTCGTCGCATGGATGAAGATAGATGAAGATAGAAGATGCCGCTTGGATGAAGATGTTTGCCGGTCCGGATCTCCTCTTCTGCCCGGATAGGATGAAGACTTTGGAGCCTCTGGAGGACCGATCGGTGATACCCGGCGTGGTGAAGACAAGGTAGGAAGATCTTCAGGGGCTTAGTGTTAGGTTTATTTAAGGGGGGTTTGGGTTAGATTAGGGGTATGTGGGTGGTGGGTTGTAATGTTGGGGGGTATTGTATGTTTTTTTTTATAGGCAAAAGAGCTGAATTCTTTGGGGCATGCCCCGCAAAAGGCCCTTTTACGGGCTGGTAAGGTAAAAGAGCTTTTCAATTTTTATTTTTGAATAGGGTAGGGCATTTTTTTATTTTGGGGGGCTTTGTTATTTTATTAGGGGGCTTAAAGTAGGTGTAATTATTTTAAAATTGTTGTAATATTTTTATTATGTTTGTAAATTATTTTTTTATTTTTTGTAACTTAGCTTTTTTTATTTTTTGTACTTTAGTTAGTTTATTTAATTGTATTTATTTGTAGGTATTTTATGTAATTAATGTATTGATAGTGTAGTGTTAGGTTTAATTGTAGATAATTGTAGGTATTTTATTTAATTAATTTATTGATAGTGTAGTGTTAGGTTTAATTGTAACTTAGGTTAGGATTTATTTTACAGGTAATTTTGTAATTATTTTAACTAGGTGGCTATTAAATAGTTATTAACTATTTAATAGCTATTGTACCTGGTTAAAATAAATACAAAGTTACCTGTAAAATAAATATTAATCCTAAAATAGCTACAATATAATTATAATTTATATTGTAGCTATATTAGGGTTTATTTTACAGGTAAGTATTTAGCTTTAAATAGGAATAATTTATTTAATAAGAGTTAATTTATTTAGTTAGATAGAAATTATATTTAACTTAGGGGGGTGTTAGTGTTAGAGTTAGACTTAGCTTTAGGGGTTAATAAATTTATTAGAGTAGCGGTGAGGTCCGGTCGGCAGATTAGGGGTTAATACTTGAAGTTAGGTGTCGGTGATGTTATGGAGGGCAGATTAGGGGTTAATACTATTTATTATAGGGTTATTGAGGCGGGAGTGAGGCGGATTAGGGGTTAATAACTTTATTATAGTAGTGGTGAGGTCCGATCGGCAGATTAGAGGTTAATAATTGTAGGTAGGTAGCAGCGACGTTGGGGGGGACAGATTAGGGGTTAATAAATATAATATAGGGGTCGGCGGTGTTAGGGGCAGCAGATTAGGGGTACATAGGGATAACGTAGGTTGCGGCGGTGTGCGGTCAGCAGATTAGGGGTTAAAAAAAATTATTAGAGTGGCTGCGATGTGGGGGGGGGGCTCGGTTTAGGGGTACATAGGTAGTTTATGGGTGTTAGTGTACTTTAGAGCACAGTAGTTAAGAGCTTTATGAACCGGTGTTAGCCCAGAAAGCTCTTAACTCCTGGCTTTTTGCTGCGGCTGGAGTCTTGTCGTTAGATTTCTAACGCTCACTTCAGCCAAGACTCTAAATACCGGCGTTAGGAAGATCCCATTGAAAAGATAGGATACGCAAATGGCGTAGGGGGATCTGCGGTATGGAAAAGTCGCGGCTGCAAAGTGAGCGTTAGACCCTTTCCTGACTGACTCTAAATACCAGCGGTAGCCCAAAACCAGCGTTAGGAGCCCCTAACGCTGGTTTTGACGGCTAACGCCAAACTCTAAATCTAGCCGCAAGTTAACAATTGTGTATATATTTAATTTAATTTTATTATATTTTATTGTGTACCTTGGCATACAAAACACCTGCATAAGTAATATGGATTCAAATTAGCTATGCTCGAAAGGGACAAGGAAGCCCATAATGGAGAAATGCAACAAAGATATAAGCTAATATGTTGGCATTAAATCCCAATGTATCTATTCTAAACTAGTGCTTTGAAAAATGTAATGATAGAGAATAAGAGCAAGAAAAAAGGGCAATAAAATGGGTAATAAAATTAAACCAAAGATACTACTATGTCTCCTAGCACAATATTCCCTGATCTATAGATATATTACTGGGTATATTATTGGGGAAGTGTCTGAGATAGCTCAAGGTGTTAGTGGTGCCAGTAATTTATTATGTCAAATTCTGAGTTGAACCCCACAGGTAGCAGGCTACCGAGTTTATGAATCCAGTATATTTCTTGCCTAGATAATATCTGGAATTTGTCTCCACCACGAGGGGGTCTCAATACCTGTTCAATTGCCTGCCACCTGAAGGATCCAACATTGGCATTATGATGAACCTCCAAAAAATGTTTGGAGAGTGCCAACACCGCTCTATCATGACTGATATGAGAAAGGTGTTCTTTAATTCGGGTACCCACTTCTCTTGTGGTTCTTCCCACGTATTGCCGAGAGCACAGGGTGCACTCTATGAGGTAAATCACAAATTTATTAGAACATTTCACACACCCCCTGGTCTCAAACACCTCAGATGAGGTGGCCGAGACGAAGGTTGTGGAAATGTGTACATGTTCACAGGGCTTACAATTCCTTGTACCACATTTAAAGGTTCCTTTAAAGTGTAACCATGAGCTCTGCTTTGTTTGTTTTCAGTAAGCTAGGTGAGAGAATTTTGCCAAGTGTCATGTTACGTTTGTATATAAACTGGCAACCTCCTCCTAAGGAGGTACGTAATTGTTTGTCACCTCTCAAACTAGGTAGATTCTTCCTAATGATGTTGCATACTTGGTAGTACTGATTTGAGTATGCTGTAACAAATAGTGTTTTTTGTTTATTCACCAAGGAACCATCCACTTTGCCCTATTTTCCTTTCTTGGGGTCAAACAGTTGTTTTCTCTCCATCACAATTGGATCTCCTTGTGGGCTCTATTAATCACCTTTCTAGGATAATCTCTGACTAGTAATCTCTCTGTGAGTGTCTGACTCTAACTTCTGAAATCCCTTTCTAGGGTGCAATTACGTTTTGCCCGCAGGAATTGTCCTTTGGCTATTCCCTTAAAAACATGCCCAGGATGATTACTCTGGGCATGTAGGAGGGAATTTCCTGTGATGGGCTTCCTGTACAAGGATGAGATAATTATTTTATTTTGAAGGTCTGAGGTCAGGGTCACATAAAGGTAATTGATTGTTGTTTTGTGCCACTCATATGTGAAATGTAACCCTACATGATTGATATTCTAGGAGTTAACAAAATCTTGTGCTTGTGTTGGACCAGCGGACCAGATAATTAGTAGGTCATCAATAAACCTCATGTACTTAATTAATTTTGATGAAATTGTATTGCCATCTCCATAGATGCAGAAACGCTCCCACCACCCCATAAAGAGGTTGGCTTAGGAGGGGGCAAATTTTGCCCCTATGGCGATTCCACGTCTCTGGAGATAGCAAACATCAGAAAATTTTAAAAAGTTATGCTTTAGTAAAAACTCAATAACCCTCAGTATGTAATCCTTGTGTTCATCAGAGGACCCTGTATACCTATCCAAACAGAACTTAACAGCCTCTATTCCATATTCATGGGGTATCGAGGAATATAGGGAGACTACATCAATAGTCATCCAAATAAATTCCCGTTCCCATTTGATTTTCTCCAATTTAGATAGTGTATGGGTAGTATCCCTTAGGTAGCTAGGTAAATTGTGTACCAGGGGCTGCAGAAATTGATCCACCCACCTAGACAAGGGCTCTAGTAGAGAGAGAGCCTATACCCTGCTACTATTGGTCTGCCCTTGACCTCAGAAAGACTCTTGTGGACCTTCGGGAGATGGTGGAAGATGGGCATCACTGAATTATCGACTAATAAACAGTCAAATGTCTTTCTATCAATGATGCCCATCTCCAATCCATCATCCAGGAGGTCTCTGAGCAGGGTCTGGTATTGTATAGCGGGATCCCTACTTAGTGGTGTATAAGCATCTGAGTTATTCAATTGTCTCAAAGCTTCACTCATGTATGTATTTTTATCCATAATTACCACGTTACCTCCCTTGTCTGATTGCCTAATAGCTATGGATTTGTTATTCTGTTGGCTACTCACTGTTTTGTCTCCACCACTGTTTCTCTTTCCCTCCTCATCAAGTTAGAGGGGCTTTTCTGTTTTGATATAGATAGTGTCGTAAGATCCTCTATCACCCTTTTGTGAAACACTGGTTTTAGTACCTATGGAAAATATGGCTATTAGTGACTCTTTTTACTCATTGAAGGATACAGATGATAATGATTTTGATTCAATTGAATTGGCAGATGCTTTTGAGCAGGATGTACCCAATACTAAATTGGGGGACTTCTTCATGGATATGGAACATTTAAAAATCAAGGACCAGAAATTGAGATGGGACAAATGGATTTTATCAAAATACCTCACCCTGAAAATGGTCCCTAGGGGTCTGCGGATAAATAAATTCCCCACTTATGATATCAAGGACACTGCATTCATATGTCAAGGTATATGTGAGGTTAATAAATATATATTTTAATCATATATTTCAAGATTAATAAATCCGTATCTTTGATCAGATATTTTGCTGATCAGTAAAAAAAAAAAAAAATAACTCATTGCATTCAGAACTAACTTCAGACAGGTTTAGTTCTCCCCCACTTCTTCAATTGCACAGGAGACTAAAATGAGAACAAAGGTTTGTTTCTGGGAGATCTCACACACTCAATATGCTAAATTATGCAATTGTATAATTTAGCAAGAAAAGTTTCAGGAACCATCTGTATGATTGCCTGGGAACCAATGTTAATTGACAGCACTTTGATACATAGAACAGGATACAGGCCCATATATGGGTTTCCTCCAAGGGAAATGCCGATCCGTCTGAAGAGATGTAAGAGATGCAAACATTCTTCAAGGGACTGATAATTAGCACAGATTTGTTTGAGTGACTCAGGCTGTGTGGCTGATAACACCAGAATACACGTGACACAGACATTGTGTCTTGGGTTAGGATAACATAGAGAAAGCACATGACTTACATTATGATTTCAAAGCAACTGTAGTTAGATTTCAAATAAAATATACTAGGAAAATAAATACAAGATATGCATATTTTGAAAGCATGAATATCTTAGCCTCTGTGTGTTTAAGAACATGAATAGATGTTTATGGACCTGAAGAGAAGTGATTATTACCATTTATTTTTTTATTTCAGATCTACATAGACAGGATTCATGTATTCAGAAAGAAATACACAGAAATACATATAATCTCAGATCTGCATGAAGAAGGTTGATACATCCTGGGCTTATTAGAAACATAAAATATGGCATATTCTTGTTGGAATACAGTACAATACTGAATTAAAAATAAGCTGCTATTCACATATAAATGCCAGAATACTGATAAAATTGTAATGCATTTTAAGCCAATAATTAGCAGTATTAAATTGCCTTAATATAATAAAATGTTAATAATATAACATATTTGGTATCAGAATAATCAGAAAAAAATAACCTAATATTAACCATCTGTAATTGGGGTTATATATGATTAATGCAGAAAGTGTAATCTGATTAAATAACCATTTTATGAAAAAAATTAACTTGCTTAAAAATATTTAGAAATGGTCTTGTTGTATTTATTTGTTTGTTTGTACGTCTGCTGCCACCTAGTGTTATGATGCGGAATTCCAACCATGAGATGATTGGTTGTTGCAAAGAATGCATTTCCTTGACAACACATTTACCAAATAAACCAATCCATGTTCAGTTGCAAAGAACCAATCCAAGACAAGGCCGTGGGCGTTTCCAATATTCACCAATGACTGATAAATATCAAAAACGGGGAGGGGTGAAATCAGATGATTTAAACCCCAGCATAGAGACTAAAAAAAGGTTGTTGTGTTGGCTGATCCAGAAAGGAATAACTACTGCAGTTATTATTAAAGCACACACCTACTATTGGACTCCATATGCATTATCCCCGAATTTTGAATTTTCTGAGGTGAAATTGGATCTGTTGCGAAACATTGGAAACCAGATATCGACTGGTTTACTTTATGATGTATACAAGGTTTTTGATAAGATAAGTTATATGCATAGCCACTACAGTAAAATGAATTGGAAAGAACAAATTGGGCTTTTAGATTGTATTATATAACCTTAAATAGCTCTTAGCCTGCCTGTTTGTATGCAAGCATTTAAAGTAAACATTTACTATTGCTGTATGTAGCAGAGTTAAGGAAATATTTCAAGTTAGCATTTCATAGCCTATGTATTGTTATACTAATCCCAATCTTAAATTGTTTATCGATGCAAATATATAATAATAATTCAGAAGTGTATATTGTATTTTAAATTGGTAGTCACAGCCTACATATTGTTTAAATCTATATCTGATTTGTTAAGTAATTCATCTGTGCAAGTTCTGATACTGTAAATTTTGTATTAGGATAAATTGCAGTTAAATAGCAGAATATATATATATCCTATTGTTTAAGAGCACAGTTTAGAATTGTATTGCTTGGATGTTAAATGTTATTTATAAATAAGGTTGGTTTTAAAAGATAAGCTTGTATGAACTTTGCATAGCATATTTAAATAGTTTTCAAGTGCATATAATATTATTTCATATTCCTTTTATTGCAAATATATTTCTATATGTTTATGGATATTAACTAAATAAAAGAATTCAGATATTTATATTAATTGCATGGTCTAGTAGGTGCATGTTGGTTAAGGGTTTCTATTTTTAAGGAAAATTATTATTTGTATTGTGATTATAACCCTGCCATAAGCTGATATATTATTTGGATAGCACTACTAAGATTTTCATAAATATATTGACACATAGATAGATGGAACCAAGCACTCACAGACTGCTCTCTGAAATGAATTGCTTTATTTATAGAGTATAAGGATATGTTGTTAAGTGAAATTAAGAACAGGATCATCCAATTGCAAGCTGAGATGAACAATTATAAACAGCATGAAATGTATCCCCAGTTTGATGACATTTTGAAAGAAACTATGGCAGAGTCCAGGAAATTGATCAATCAGACAAAACATTCTAAATTTTTGAGGGACCAAAAAGACTACACGAAAGGTGTACTTTACATTTGGCGTAAACGCCAAAGAAGCAAATCTTGGTCTAACCAGTTGAATGGGGGTCTGGATGATCAAAGTTCTGTACAGAAGGGCAAGAATAGTAGGCAGGGACATTGGAGAACCAGAACTCAGGTTGAAGAAAACCATAAAAAAGTAGCATTTTCAGACTCAGAGCCAGATTTCACGGATGAAGAAAGGTTTGCTTCAAGTTTTGAGGCAGATGGTTGCTCCGGCTCTGTGCCAGAGGATGCAGGTTCATCACTTGCAGTAGGGGGAACGGTGGCAGCCCCTCAAATTAAAAGCATTCTTAAGGAATACAAAAACCCAGGAGCCATTCCTAAGAGAGGTAGACGTAGAGGATGGGGCAGGTCACATTTCCATACTAACACCAGAGAGAACACCCAGGGACAGGCACATGCCGATTCTGACACTCAGGTTTTTCACTGGGCCCCCAGGCACCCGCAAGGAGGGGGGGAGGGGCTCAGTACAGGCACCGCCAACAGCGGGCAACGAGCACAGGTACCCAGTGAGAGGCAACAGGAGTGTACAGAGACAGAAGTACCAATAAAAGAGAATTCCGTGATCAATCTATCCACATATAGGCTAACGGATTCAGAAAATAAGGTACTGAATTATGGCCTTGGGTTTGTTCCCTCATGAGATTTTGACCTATTCCAAACTATTTTAGATGTGAATAGGCTCGTGAGGGACCTGACTTTAAGAAAGTTCTTTCAGGGAAATGAGACCACAGAGGATGAGAGACAGATAGAGTCTACGGTTAACTACAATGATCTTACATTTTCAGACATTTGTGCTCTCAGTTACCTAGAAGATCTGTCTCATGGTAATGCTGAACAGATTACCTTAGAAAGAGCACCGTGTAAAATGAAGTCCAGGTCAAACTTCTACCCCATACAGACTAGAGGGAAAAGTCTGGAAGTGTTTCACAAAAGGGTGGTAGAGGATCTTACAACACTATCTATATCAAAACAGAAAAGCCCCTCAAACTTGACAAAGAGGGAAAGAGAAGCAGTCAGTAGCCAACAGAATAACAAATCCATAGTTATTAGGCAATCAGACAAGGGAGGTAGCGTGGTAATTATGGATAAAAATACGTACACAAATTAAGCTTTGAGACAATTGAATGACTCCGATGCCTATACATCACTAAGTAGGGATCCCACTATACAATACCATACCCTGCTCAGAGACCTCCTGGATGATGGATTGGAGATGGGCATCATTGACAGAAAGACATTTGACTGTTTAATAGTCAATAATCCAGTGATGCCCATCTTCCACCATCTCCCAAAGGTCCACAAGAGTCTTTCTGAGATCAGGGGTAGACCAATAGTAGCAGGTATAGGCTCTCATCTAGAGCCCTTGTCTAGGTGGGTGGATCAATTTCTGCAGCCCCTGCTACACAATTTACCTAGATACCAAAGGGATACTACCCATACACTATCTAAATTGGAGAAAATCAAATGGGAACAGGAATTTAGTTGGATGACTATTGATGTAGTCTCCCTATATTCCTCAATACCCCATGAATATGGAATAGAGGCTGTTAAGTTCTATTTGGATAGGTATACAGGGTCCTCTGATGAACACAAGGATTACATACTGAGGGTTATTGAGTTTTTACTAAAGCATAACTTTTTAAAATTTTCTGATGTTTGCTATCTCCAGAGACATGGAACCACCATGGGGACAAAATTTGCCCCCTTCTATGCAAACCTCTTTATGGGGTGGTGGGAGCGGTTCCACGTCTATGGAGATGGCAATACATTTTCATCAAAATTAATTAGGTACATGAGGTTTATTGATGACCTACTAATTATCTGGTCCGCTGGTCCAACACAAGCACAAGATTTTGTTAACTACTTGAATATCAATCATGTAGGGTTACATTTCACATATGAGTGGCACAAAACAAAAAATCAATTACCTTGATGTGACCCTGACCTCAGACCTTCAAAATAAAAGAATTACCTCGTCCTTGTACAGGAAGCCCATCATGGCCCCTCCTACATGCCCAGAGTAATCATCCTGGGCATGTTTTTAAGGAAATAGCCAAAGGACAATTCCTGTGGGCAAAACGTAATTGCACCCTAGAAAGGGATTTCAGAGAGATTACTAGCCAGAGATTATCCTAGAAAGGCGATCAATGAAGCCCACAAGGAGGTCCAATTGATGGAGAGAAAACAACTGTTTGCCCCCAAGAAAGGAAAAGAGGGCAAAGTGGATGGTTCCTTGGTGAATAAACAAAAACCACTCGGCTAGATCACGAGTTTTGCCGGTAGAGCCGTGCGGTGCTGACAAGCCTTTTTTTTCACTGCTCACTTAAAACAAAGCTGGTATTACGAGTTTTCTGAATGACTGCGTTAGCCGCAGAAAAGTGAGTGTTGAGCAAAATTTAGCTCCACATCTCACCTTGATACCAGCGTTGCTTAAATCAGCGGTAAGCTGGCAAATCGCACTTGTGCACGATTTCCCCATAGGAAACAATGGGGCTGAGCCGGCTGAAAAAAAACCTAACACCTGCAAAAAAGCAGCGTTCAGCTTCTAACGCAGCCCCATTGTTTCCTATGGGAAAATACATTTTACGTCTACACCTAACACCCTAACATGAACCCCGAGTCTAAACACCCCTAATCTTACACTTATTAACCCCTAATCTTCCTCCCCTGACATCGTTGCCACCTGCATTATACCATTAACCCCTAATCTGCCGCTCAGGACACCGCTGCCACCTACATTATACCTATGAACCCCTAATCTGCTGCCCCTAACATCGCCAACAACTACATATATTTATTAAGCCCTAATCTGCCGCCCCCAATGTCGCCGCCACCTACCTACAATTATTAACCCCTAATCTGCCGACCGGACATCGCCGCCACTTTAATAAATGTATTAACCCCTAAACACCGCCGCACTCCCGCCTGACAAACACTAGTTACATTTTATTAACCCCTAATCTGCCGTCCCTAACATCACCGACACCTACCTACATTTATTAACCCCTAATCTGCCGACCCCAACGTCGCCGCTACTATATTAAATGTATTAACCCCTAAACCTAAGTCTAACCCTAACCTTAACCCCCCTAACTTAAATATAATTTAAATAAATATAAATAAAATTACTATCATTAACTACATTATTTCTATTTAAAACTAAATACTTACCTATAAAATAAACCCTAATATAGCTACAATATAACTAATAGTTACATTATAGCTATTTTAGGATTTATTTTTATTTTACAGGCAACTTTGTATTTAATTTAACTAGGTACAATAGTTATTAAATAGTTATTAACTATTTAATAACTACCTAGCTAAAATAAATACAAATTGACCTGTAAAATAAACCCTTAACTAATTTACAATTACACCTAACACTACTCTATAATTAAATTAATTACCTAAACTACCTACAATTAATTACAATTAAATAATTAACTAATTTACGGAAAACCCCCCACTAAATTACAAAAAAAAAAAAAAAATTACAAATTTTAAAACTAATTACACCTAATCTAATCCTCCTAATAAAATAAAAAAGCCCCCCAAAATAAAACAAATTTCCCTACCCTATACTAAATTACAAATAGCACTTAAAAGGACCTTTTGCTGGGCATTGCCCCAAAGTAATCAGCTCTTTTACCTGTAATAAAAAAGTACAATACACCCCCAACATTACAACTCACCACCTACACACCCCTACTCTAAAACCCACTCAATCCCCCCTTAAAAAAACCTAACACTAACCCCCTGAAGATCACCCTACCTTGAGCCGTCTTCACCCAGCTGGGCACAAGTGGTCCTCCATACGGCAGAAGTCTTCATCCGATCAGGGCAGAAGAGGTCCTCCAGACGGCAGAAGTCTTCATCCAGGCAGCATCTTCTATCTTCATCCTTCCGGAGCGGAGCGGGTCCATCTTCAATCCAGCCGACGCGGAGCATCCTCTTCAAACGAAGTTCTAACGAAGAATGAAGGTTCCTTTAAATGACGTCTTCAAAGATGGCGTCCCTTGAATTCTGATTGGCTGATAGAATCCTATCACCCAATCAGAATTAAGGTAGGAAAAATCCTATTGGCCGATGCTATCAGCCAATCGGATTGAAGTTCAATCCGATTGGCTGATCCAATCAGCCAAATAGGATTGACCTCGCATTCTATTGGCTGATTTGAACAGCCAATAGAATGTGAGGTCAATCCTATTGGCTGATTAGGGTTTAATAAATGTAGGTAGGTGTCGGCGATGTTAGGGGCGGCAGATTAGGGGTTAATAAAATTTAACTAGTGTTTGCGAGGCAGGAGTGCGGCGGTTTAGGGGTTAATACATTTATTAAAGTGGCGGCGATGTCCAGTCGGCAGATTAGGGGTTAATAATTGTAGGTAGGTGGCGGTGACGTTGGGGGCGGCAGATTAGGGGTTAATACATATAATGTATGTGTCGGCGATGTTAGGGGCAGCAGATTAGGGGTTCATAGGTATAATGTAGGTGGCGGCGATGTCCGGTCGGCATATTAGGGGTTAAAAAAATTTAGTTTAGTGTTTGCGATGTGGGGGGGGGGCTTGGTTTAGGGGTACATAGGTAGTTTATGGGTGTTAGTGTACTTTTTAGCTTTATGTTCCGGCGTTAGCCCATAAAACTCTTAACTACTGACTTTTAAATGCGGTAGGAGTCTTGACAGGAGAGTGTCTACCGCTCACTTCTTCCAAGACTCGTAATACCGGCGTTAGGCAAATCCCATTAAAAAGATAGGATACGCAATTGACGTAAGGGGATTTGCGGTAGCCTCGAGTCGCTGGTATTACGAGTACCTGCAGGACTCGTAATACCAGCGGGCATTAAAAAGCAGCGTTGGGACATCTCAACACTGCTTTTTAAGGTTAACACAAGACTTGTGATCTAGCCGACTATTTGTTACAGCATACTCAAATCAGTACTACCAAGTATGCAACATCATTAGGAAGAATCTACCTATTTTTAGAGGTGACAAACAATTTTGTACCTCCTTAGGAGTAAGTTGCCAGTTTATATACAAAAGTAACATGACACTTAGCAACATTCTCTCACCTAGCTTACTGAAAACCAACAAAGCACAGAGCTCATGGTTACACTTTAAAGGGACCTTTAAATGTGGTAAAAGATATTGTAAGTCCTGTGAACATGTACACATTTCCACAACCTTCGTCTCGGCCACCTCATCTGAGGTGTTTGAGACTAGGGTGTGTGTGAAATGTTCTAATAAATTTGGGATTTACCTCATAGAGTGCATCCTGTGCTCTCGGCAATACATGGGTAGAACCACAAGAGAAGTGGGTACCCGAATTAAAGAACACCTTTCTCATATCAGTCATGATAGAGCGGTGTCGGAACTCTCCAAACATTTTTTGGAGGTTCATCATAATGCCAATGTTGGATCCTTCAGGTGGCAGGCAATTGAACAGGTATTGAGACCCCCTTGTGGTGGAGACAAATTCCAGATATTATCTAGGCAAGAAATATACTGGATTCATAAACTCGGTAGCCTGCTACCTGTGGGGTTCAACTCAGAATGTGACATAATAAATTACTGGCATTGCTAACACCTTGAGCTATCTCAGACACTGCCCCAATAATATACCCAGTAATATATCTATAATCTTTGGTTTAATTTTATTACCCATTTTCTTGCCCTTTTTTCTTGCTGTTATTCTCCATCATTACATTTTTTGAAAGCACTAGTTTAGAATAGATACATTGGGATTTAATGCCAACATATAAGCTTATATCTTTGTTGCATTTCTCCATTATGGGCTTCCTTGTCCCTTTCGAGCATAGCTAATTTGAATCCATATTACTTATGCGTGTGTTTTGTATGCCAAGGTACACAATAAAATAAAATGAAATATATACACAATTGTTAACTTAGTTTATGCTTAAAGCTACTCAGGTTCTATGTGTTTATTGTACCCGGGCAATCTAAAATAAGTGAATGGTCATCATACAGGGAACCCTGCTTTGGTGTCTTAGTTTAGATGTACCAGTTGCCTACATTAGTTATTTTTCCTGATTTATGATTATACATTGTTAATTTAACTTGTTATTTAACCAATTTTGTATAGCACTTGCATACTCCTTAATAACTATAGGATATAACTGGGTCCCTGTCCACGTATATATATATATATATATATATATGTATAACAATTTTTATAGAATGAAGGGCACTCTCAGGTTTTTTTAGTATTTGCAAAACAAAATGATTTATTCTTAGTATTAACAATTCTTCATAGTCGACGTTTCGGCTTTCACTGAAGCCTTCCTCAAGACAAATAACATTTATAGAATAAAAGAAAGAACAGCCAATGTATACAAACACAGGATTTTAAACAAACGTGAAATTATATACACCCAACACCACTTACATTATGCTATTTAAAAATGATATAAAATGATAAACTTGATTACAAGTTCAAGGTCACCAAGCCAGACACACAAACATACAACTCTATAAAATGAAAAACAGGAAAAATAATAGAAAATAATACCCAGAGAGACGATAACACATGTAAAGTAGTGACTGATCAGACCATTGGAAACATACTGAGGACCTTTCATGAGGGGGGTACCACACATAAGCCAAACTCACTGGCTTCAAAACACAATTATCTCCATTAAGCATATGTACATAGGACAGTGCTATCTAACAATGAAAAATACGTTATAACACTAAGCAGGGCTATACACCAATTGGTAGCACAAACATATAAATCAAAGTGTATTGATATATGGGCACTACCCCCAAAACATGGTTGCCAAGGAGGGATTAGCGATGTATCACCTAGGACATATCCCAAATCATATAAAGAAAGCAACACGCTGAGCAGAGCCACACCTAAACACTACCCTAATACATTCAAAATTATATTGGTAGGTGTGTTTCACAGAAAATATAAACACAACACACTTTATTACCGCCAACTGTAGCAAATATATATATATATTTTATGATCGCATTTATATGGTTTGTATTACTGTTGGAGTTTTTTATGTATACACATATATTTTTGCATGGTCACATATGTTTATAGATGCTTTCTGTAATCAGAACTGTTGTCATAAAGGGTTAAAATGGGTGTGGTCAAGTTCCTCCAATGAGGAGAGCTTGATTCTTTTAAATAGCGTGTACTTGTTGCACTGTTTTAGTTTATGACTACGGTCTTAGTGACCGAAACCGGTCAAACTTTTCTCGCCCATTTACCCCTAGAGTCTTAGCCGTTCTAATGGATTACTAATAAAGAGTTTCACATTTTTAAACCGCTTTGTTACCAGCTCAATTTTTCCCTAAGGGGTACTGGAATCCATTTTTTACTATTTTAAATAAAGTTGCTCCCTTCTGAAATATATTTATATATCTCATCATTTTCACACACACACTTACATTTAACTGTCTCCTGGCATTTTATCTTTCTCTTCAGAATCCCTGTCCTATAATAGTTATGGTTCTAGATTAGTTTAAAAAATCCCCACAAGCTTCAAATTTTTGTCAGTTAAAATTTATCACATTGAAAGATAAATAAAAAAATTAGCAAGCATATATAAAAAATGTGCTCCCTTGTGAAATAAAGTGTGTGTGTATATGGAATTAGGTGTGTATATATATATATATATATATATATATATATATATATATATATATATATATAAAAATTCATTAAAATTATGGGGGGGGAGATAAAAAACTGAAATTAAAATCCTCCATGTCTCAAAATTAAATCAATGTAAATATTTGCATAGGAAATTAGTACATCTAAGCAAGTATCCCCGCTTGCCCCCAGAAATTCTTAATATGCAATGTTTCCAATGCACAAGAGAATTGTGGGTAAGATATGCAAATTAGGTATGCAAATTCTCAGTTTTTTTGCTTCAAAATACTGTTTTAACACAGCGATCCTTTTAAACAGGAATATGACAGCAAACCAGAAATCACTCACTATACAAGCCTGTTTCGTTCTTTTTAGAACTCATCAGTAGGAGATAGAAACAGGCTTGTATAGTGAGTGATTTCTGGTTTGCTGTCATATTCCTGTTTAAAAGGATCGCTGTGTTAAAACAGTATTTTGAATCTTACCCACAATTCTCTTGTGCATTGGAAACATTGCATATTAAGAATTTCTGGGGGCAAGCGGGGATACTTGCTTAGATGTACTAATTTCCTATGCAAATATTTACATTGATTTAATTTTGAGACATGGAGGATTTTAATTTCAGTTTTTTATCTCCCCCCCCATAATTTTAATGAATTTTGGTTTAACCATGAAAATAGCTTTTCCAATGCAGCAATCAGAAATCTATCTCCTACTGATGAGTTCTAAAAAGAACGAAACAGGCTTGTATAGTGAGTGATTTCTGGTTTGCTGTCATATTCCTGTTTAAAAGGATCGCTGTGTTAAAACAGTATTTTGAAGCAAAAAAACTGAGAATTTGCATACCTAATTTGCATATCTTACCCACAATTCTCTTGTGCATTGGAAACATTGCATATTAAGAATTTCTGGGGGCAAGCGGGGATACTTGCTTAGATGTACTAATTTCCTATGCAAATATTTACATTGATTTTATATATATATATATATATATATATATGTGTGTGTGTGTGTGTGTGAAGTTGCTCTATTTTTGTGCTGTGTGTATTTAGTTTGTTTGTTTTAAAAACTTTGGCCTAGATTTGGAGTTTGGCGTTAGCCGTGAAAACCAGCGTTAGAGGCTCCTAACGCTGGTTTTAGGCTACCGCCGGTATTTGGAGTCACTCAAAATAGGGTCTAACGCTCACTTTTCAGCCGCGACTTTTCAATACCGCAGATCCCCTTACGTAAATTGCGTATCCTATCTTTTCAATGGGATCTTTCTAACTCCGGTATTTAGAGTTGTGTCTGAAGTGAGCGTTAGACATCTAACGATAAAACTCCAGCCGCAGGAAAAAAGTCAGTAGTTAAGAGCTTTCTGGGCTAACGCCGGTTTATAAAGCTCTTAACTACTGTACTCTAAAGTACACTAACACCCATAAACTACCTATGTACCCCTAAACCGAGGTCCCCCCACATCACCGACACTCGATTACATTTTTTTAACCCCTAATCTGCCGACCGCCACCTACGTTATACTTATGTACCCCTAATCTGCTGCCCCTAACACCGTCAACCCCTATATTATATTTATTAACCCGTAACCTGCCCCCCACAATGTCGCCGCCAGCTACCTACACTTATTAACCCCAAATCTGCCGACCGCAAAGCGCCGCCACCTACGTTATCCTTATGTACCCCTAATCTGCTGCCCCTAACACTGCCGACCCCTATATTATATTTATTAACCCCTAATCTGCCCCCCACAACGTCGCAGCCAGCTACCTACAATAATTAACCCCTAATCTGCCGACCGCAAAGCGCTGCCACCTACGTTATCCTTATGTACCCCTAATCTGCTGCCCCTAACACCGCCGACCCCTATATTATATTTATTAACCCCTAATCTGCCCCCCTCAACGTCGCCTCCACCTGCCTACACTTATTAACCCCTAATCTGCCGACTGGAGCTCACCGCTATTCTAATAAATGTATTAACCCCTAAAGCTAAGTCTAACCCTAACACTAACACCCCCTAAGTTAAATATAATTTACATCTAACGAAATTAATTATCTCTTATTAAATAAATTATTCCTATTTAAAGCTAAATATTTACCTGTAAAATAAATCCTAATATAGCTACAATATAAATTATAATTATATTATAGCTATTTTAGGATTAATATTTATTTTACAGGTAACTTTGTATTTATTTTAACCTGGTACAATAGCTATTAAATAGTTAAGAACTATTTAATAGTTACCTAGTTAAAATAATTACAAAATTACCTGTAAAATAAAGCCTAACCTAAATTACAATTAAACCTAACACTATACTATCATTAAATTAATTAAATAAAATACCTACAATTACCTACAATTATACCTAACACTACACAATCAATAAATAAATTAAATACAATTCCTACAAATAACTACAATGAAATAAACTAACTAAAGTACAAAAAATAAAAAAGAACTAAGTTACAAAAAATAAAAAAATATTTACAAACATAAGAAAAATATTACAACAATTTTAAACTAATTAGACCTACTCTAAGCCCCCTAATAAAATAACAAAGACCCCCAAAATAAAAAATGCCCTACCCTATTCTAAATTACTACAGTTCAAAGCTCTTTTACCTTACCAGCCCTGAACAGGGCCCTTTGCGGGGCATGCCCCAAAGAATTCAGCTCTTTTGCCTGTAAAAAAAAAACCCATACAATACCCCCCCCCCAACATTACAACCCACCACCCACATACCCCTAATCTAACCCAAACCCCCCTTAAATAAACCTAACACTAAGCCCCTGAAGATCTTCCTACCTTATCTTCACCATACTAGGTTCACCGATCCGTCCTGAAGAGCTCCTCCGATGTCCTGATCCAAGCCCAAGCGGGGGGCTGAAGAGGTCCATGATCCGGCTGAAGTCTTCATCCAAGCGGGAGCTGAAGAGGTCCATGATCCGGATGAAGTCTTCATCCAAGCGGGAGCTGAAGAGGTCCATGATCCGGATGAAGTCTTCTATCAACGGCATCTTCAATCTTCTTTCTTCTGGATCCATCTTGCAGACCTCCGACGCGGAACATCCTCTTCTCCCGACTCCTACTTGCCGAATGACGGTTCCTTTAAGGGACGTCATCCAAGATGGCGTCCCTCGAATTCCGATTGGCTGATAGGATTCTATCAGCCAATCGGAATTAAGGTAGGAATATTCTGATTGGCTGATGGAATCAGCCAATCAGAATCAAGTTCAATCCGATTGGCTGATCCAATCAGCCAATCAGATTGAGCTCGAATTCTATTGGCTGATCGGAACAGCCAATAGAATGCGAGCTCAATCTGATTGGCTGATTGGATCAGCCAATCGGATTGAACTTGATTCTGATTGGCTGATTCCATCAGCCAATCAGAATATTCCTACCTTAATTCCGATTGGCTGATAGAATCCTATCAGCCAATCGGAATTCGAGGGACGCCATCTTGGATGACGTCCCTTAAAGGAACCATCATTCGGCTAGTAGGCGTCGGGAGAAGAGGATGTTCCGTGTCGGAGGTCTGCAAGATGGATCCGGAAGAAAGAAGATTGAAGATGCCGTTGATAGAAGACTTCATCCGGATCATGGACCTCTTCAGCTCCCGCTTGGATGAAGACTTCATCCAGATCATGGACCTCTTCAGCTCACGCTTGGATGAAGACTTCAGCCGGATCATGGACCTCTTCAGCCCCCCGCTTGGGCTTGGATCAGGACATCGGAGGAGCTCTTCAGGACGGATCGGTGAACCTAGTATGGTGAAGATAAGGTAGGAAGATCTTCAGGGGCTTAGTGTTAGGTTTATTTAAGGGGGGTTTGGGTTAGATTAGGGGTATGTGGGTGGTGGGTTGTAATGTTGGGGGGGGTATTGTATGTTTTTTTTTTTTACAGGCAAAAGAGCTGAATTCTTTGGGGCATGCCCCGCATAGGGCCCTGTTCAGGGCTGGTAAGGTAAAAGAGCTTTGAACTGTAGTAATTTAGAATAGGGTAGGGCATTTTTTATTTTGGGGGTCTTTGTTATTTTATTAGGGGGCTTAGAGTAGGTCTAATTAGTTTAAAATTGTTGTAATATTTTTCTTATGTTTGTAAATATTTTTTTATTTTTTGTAACTTAGTTCTTTTTTATTTTTTGTACTTTAGTTAGTTTATTTCATTGTAGTTATTTGTAGGAATTGTATTTAATTTATTTATTGATAGTGTAGTGTTAGGTTTAATTGTAGGTAATTGTAGGTATTGTATTTAATTAATTTAATGATAGTATAGTGTTAGGTTTAATTGTAACTTAGGTTAGGATTTATTTTACAGGTAATTTTGTAATTATTTTAACTAGGTAGCTATTAAATAGTTATTAACTATTTAATAGCTATTGTAGCTGGTTAAAATAATTACAAAGTTGCCTGTCAAATAAATATTAATCCTAAAATAGCTATAATATAATTATAATTTATATTGTAGCTATATTAGGATTTATTTTACAGGTAAGTATTTAGCTTTAAATAGGAATAATTTATTTAATAAGAGATAATTAATTTCGTTAGATGTAAATTATATTTAACTTAGGGGGGTGTTAGTGTAAGGTTTAGACTTAGCTTTAGGGGTTTATACATTTATTAGAATAGCGGTGAGCTCCAGTCGGCAGATTAGGGGTTAATAATTGAAGTTAGGTGTCAGCGATGTTAGGGAGGGCAGATTAGGGGTTAATACTATTTATTATAGGGTTAGTGAGGCGGATTAGGGGTTAATAAGTTTATTATAGTAGCGCTCAGGTCCGGTCGGCAGATTAGGGGTTAATAAGTGTAGGCAGGTGGAGGCGACGTTGTGGGGGGCAGATTAGGGGTTAATAAATATAATTTAGGGGTCGGCGATGTTAGGGCAGCAGATTAGGGGTACATAGGGATAATGTAAGTAGCGGCGGTTTACGGAGCGGCAGATTAGGGGTTAATAATAATATGCAGGGGTCAGCGATAGCGGGGGCGGCAGATTAGGGGTTAATAAGTGTAAGGTTAGGGGTGTTTAGACTCGGGTACATGTTAGAGTGTTAGGTGCAGACGTAGGAAGTGTTTCCGCATAGCAAACAATGGGGCTGCGCTAGGAGCTGAACGCGGCTTTTTTGCAGGTGTTAGTTTTTTTTTCAGCTCAAACAGCCCCATTGTTTCCTATGGGAGAATCGTGCACGAGCACGTTTTTGAGGCTGGCCGCTTGCGTAAGCAACTCTGGTATCGAGAGTTGAAGCTGCGTTAAAAATGCTCTACGCTCCTTTTTTGGAGCCTAATGCAGCCTTTATGTGGACTCTCAATACCAGAGTTACTTTTATGGTGCGGCCTGAAAAAATGCCGGCGTCAGTTTTTCGTGTCGTTACCGACAAAACTCCAAATCTAGCCGTTTGAAAATTGCTCTATAAATGGCAGTTACAGGTTATAAACCAGTCCTTATCTCTAAGGAACTGATCAAGTTACTGTGATAAACACTCTTCCCCCTTTTAATGCTTTATTGATTATTAACTCCTGAATGCCTGTGCACATGATTCATGCTAACTCATAAAATTATGTACACATTTACAGTTCATAAATTCTGCACACAGTTGAAAACAAGATGGTTTGTTTAAGTTTAGTTTTTTCTTATGATAATGTTATCAGCCAAGACAAAATGTAAGTTTAATTTTTTTCCTATAGACATTTAAAAGTAGGCTTGTGAGGTTTATGAGCATTGGGTTTAACATGCGGTTAAAAGCATATGATGATACAAACACACACTTATATGTAAATGTATACAGTATATGTTTTTCCATCTGTTTTCAACTCCATGTTATCCCCAAAATTAAACTTTGATGCATGTATTTTTCTGTCCCATAAATATGTGTACGTGTATCTGTAGTGTATTGAATATATCTGTGCTGTATGCGTCTATGTAAGTAGGTGTAGTGAGTGTCTGTGCTGTGTGTTGGGTTGTCAAGTGTACAGTATTCAACCGAACAGTCCAGTATTTTAGCAGGCTGTCCAGTAAATATATAAAGTGATGTGACTTTGAGCATGTTTGCCCCTGTGATTGAAAAGCCTACATGTCTGTGATATGTCTACAGAGAGATGGATGGGGTCAAGACTCTGGTTAATTTGGTATGAGATGATGCTTGTGTGTATGTGGTGCTTTTGTGTGTGTCTATATGGATGGCTATGGGTGCCTGTATGCATATGCAGATATCTATGGATGCCTGTGTGTTTGCATGTGGATGTCTATGAGTACCTTATTTAAAACTAAATGACAGAGAGGCATTGAAGTCTCTGGAGGGGAAAAACTGACATTTAGAATTTGGGAGGGGGAGGCATATTTTAGAAATTTGCCCTTGGAGCCAATTTCTCTAGAAACAGCCCTGGTCATAGCCCACTGCCGTTTTTAGGAGTGTGCCTGCCATGCACTTCCATGTTGCCACAAGGCTCTATTATGGGGCTTACCTAAGCACAGTGGCTGTTGGGCTAATCCGAAAAAGGTTTCTGACTGGCGGGAAAGCTATATGGGGCGTGCTAAACTGACGGTACTGTGTGTTGCCTAAGCTCTGAGTAGAGCGAGCTAACCAGATAGCTCTTAGCGTGGCCCTATCTCTGACTGCAAACAGTACCTTTTAGCTTGTCCATGAAGCTTCAACTGCTGGCACTGAGGAAATCAAAGTGCAGCACCCTGCTCCATCAATTATGCGTGAGAAAACATGCTTTATGCCATTAGAGCCTTTAATATATTTATTTTTAAATACTAGCGCAGTGTCTGTGAGTAGCATGGGAAAAGTACCTGCCAAGTTTGTCTGCAACATGGTGGCATGGCAGTTCAAGTTGCTTCCATGAAACCCAGGAAGGTCCAGTGAAAGATCTACTGCTAACAGATGCAGAATTACCATCCAGAAACCTGCTAATAAGGAGCGACACTCTAGGAGTTGCCTAAAGGTAAGATCAGTAACTGCTGACCTAAGTTTACATGATGTTATCTGACTTAATGGACCAAAAATAATGATCTACCAACTGCTTTTTGTATTTCCAAGGAGTTGCTGCTAATCTTGGGATGCGTACTTATAATTTTGGTAAAAGCATGAGTTTTTAGGACTAATGAGCTTGTTAATGTTGTAGAAATTATATGACTTAGGGCATTTTATATTTGGAATATTCTGAAAGAAACTGAACAGTATTTAGTGCATGTGTTATTTTATGCTTATCTGTGCATTTTAATGCAATTAATTATCACTGACAATAATATATATATATATATATACGTGTGTGTGTGTGCATAAGTGTTTGCATATGAGTGTGTGTTTGCATATGAGTGTGTGCGTGCATATGAGTGTGTGTTTGCATATGAGTGTGTGCGTGCATATGAGTGTGTGTACGTGGGTGTATGTGTGATGTGCGCACGTATAATTGTGTGTGTATATGGGGGTGGGTGGGCTGCTTTGCCTAAAAAATGCCCGGGCCTATTTTTGGTTCCAATCCGGCCCTGGCTTCCCCCATAGACATCAATGGGGAGAGCAGGTCAGAAAAAACATCTGCAATCGCGGAAAGAAAAGCTCCGTAACGCAGCCCCATTGATGTCTATAGGGAAAAAGAAAATACGTCTGAAACCCAACATAAACCCCAAGTCTAAACACCCCTAATCTTCTGCCCCCAACATCGACGACGCCTGCCTACAGTTATTAACCCCTAATCTGCCACTCCCGATATCGCCACCACCTAAATAAAGGTATTAACCCCTAATCTGCCGCTCCCGATATCGCCGCTACTATACTTAAGTTATTAACCCCTACTCCGCGCCACCCCAACATCGCCCACACTATAATAAATATATTAACCCCTATTCCTCCGCTCCCCGACATCGCCACAACTAATAAAGCTATTAACCCCTAAACCTCTGGCCTTCCACATCACTACCACTAAATAAACCTTGTAACCCCTAAACTGCCAGCCCCCCACATCGCAACAACCTAAATTAAACTATTAAACCCTAAACCTAAACCTAACGTAACCCTAACCCTAACACCCCCTAACTTTAACATAATTAAAATAGAGCTAAATGAAACTTACAATTATTAACTAAATAAACCTATTAACCCCTAAACCGCCAGCCCCCCAAATCGCAACAACCTAAATTAAACTATATTAACCCCTAAATCTAACCCTAACGTAACCCTAACCCTAACACCCCCTAACTTTAACATAATTAAAATAGAGCTAAATGAAACTTACAATTATTAACTAAATAATACCTATTTAAAAATAAATACTTACCTGTGAAATAAAACCTAAGCTAGCTACAATATAATTAATAGTTATATTGTAGCTAGCTTAGGTTTTATTTGTATTTCACAGGAAAGTTTGTATTTATTTGAACTAGGTAGACTAGTTAGTAGATAGTTATTAACTATTTAATAACTATCTAGTTAGAATAAATACAAAATTACCTGTTAAATAAAACCTAAGCTACCTTACACTAAAACCTAAAAGTATACATACCCCCACCCCCCAAACTACCAAGGGCCCTTAAAAGAGCCTTTTGGAGGCCCTTAAAAGGGCATTTTGTAGGGCATTGCCCTAAAGATAATTCATCACCCAATAGAATTAGAGCTGCTTAAATCCTATTGGCTGATTTGAACAGCCAATAGGATTTTAGCAGCTCTAATTCCTATTGGCTGATTCAAATTTTCTGAAGAGGATGCTCCACGCCGGATGTCTTCAGGATGGACCTGCTCTGCGCCGCTGGGATCAAGATTGAAAAGGCCACCTGGATGAAGACTTCTCGCCGCCTGGATGAGGACTTCTCCGCCTGGATGAAGATAGTTCAAGTGGGATTTCAAAAACCGTAAGTGGATCGTCTTGAGGTTTGTGTTAGGTTTTTGTTAAGGGTTTTTTGGGTGTGTTTTATTTTTAGATTAGTGTTTGGGCAATAAAAGAGTTAAATGTCCTTTTAAGGGCAATGCCCATCCAAAATGCCTTTTTCAGGGCAATGGGTAGCTTAGGTTTTTTTAGATAGATTTTTTTTTATTTTGTGGGTTTGGGGGGTGGGGGTTTGTAATGTTAGTGGGTGTTTTTTTTTTTTTTTTTTTTTTTTTCAGAAACTGAGCTGATTTCTTCTTTAGGGCAATGCCCTACAAAAGGCCCTTTTAAGGGCCATTGGTAGTTTATTCTAGATTAGTTTTTTTATTTTGGGATGTTTTTTTTTAAATTGGTATTAGAATAGGAATAATTTTTATTATTTTTGATTATTTGTTTGTTATTTTGAGTAATGTATTTTTTTAGGGGTTGTTTGTTTTTCTTTTGTAGGAAAAGAGCTATTATCTTTAGGGTAATGCCCTACAAAAGACCCTTTTAAGGGCCCCCCAAAAAGCCCCTTTAAGGGCCCTTGGTAGTTTGGGGGGTTGTATACTGTTAGGGGGTGTGCTTTTTGTAGCAAAAGAGCTGCTTAACGTAGGGCAATGCCCTACAAAAGGCTCTTTTTAAGGCCCCCCAAATGCTGTTTATATTTGGGTGTTTTACTTTTTTTAAAGGGTATTAGAATGGGAATAATTTTTATTTTTTTTGATAATTTCGTTTTTTTTTTGTAATGGTAGTTTTTTTATTTTTTGTATTTATTTTAACTAGGTAGTTATTAAATAGTTAATAAATATTTACTAACTAGTCTACCTAGTTAAAATAAATACAAACTTACGTGTGAAATAAAAATAAAACCTAAGCTAGCTACAATATAACTATTAGTTATATTGTAGCTAGCTTAGGTTTTATTTCACAGGTAAGTATGTATTTAGTTTTAAATAGGTATTATTTAGTTCATAATTGTAAGTTTAATTTAGCTCTATTTTAATTATGTTAAAGTTAGGGGGTGTTAGGGTTAGGGTTACATTAGGGTTAGGTTTAGGGGTTAATATAGTTTAATTTAGGTTGTTGCGATGTGGGGGGCTGGCAATGCCCTACAAAAGGCTCTTTTTAAGGCCCCCCAAATGGCCCTTTTAAGGGCCCTTGGTAGTTTATGGGGTGGGGGTTTGTATACTGTTAGGGGGTGTTTGTTTTTGTAGTAAAAGAGCTGTTTAACTTAGGGCACTGCCCTACAAAAGGCCCTTTTTTAATGGCCCCCAAAAGGCCCTTTTAAGGGCCCTTGGTAGTTTGTGGGGTGGGGGTTTGTCTACTGTTAGGGGGTGTTTGTTTTTTTGTAGCAAAAGAGCTGTTTAACTTAGGGCCCTTGGTAGTTTATTTTAGATTAGGCTTTTTATATTTGGGTGTTTTACTTTTTTTAAAGGGTATTAGAATGGGAACAATTTTTATTTTTTTGGATAATTTCGTTTTTTTTTGTAATGGTAGTTTTTTTTATTTTTTGTATTTATTTTAACTAGGTAGTTATTAAATAGTTAATAAATATTTACTAACTAGTCTACCTAGTTAAAATAAATACAAACTTACGTGTGAAATAAAAATAAAACCTAAGCTAGCTACAATATAACTATTAGTTATATTGTAGCTAGCTTAGGTTTTCTTTCACAGGTAAGTATGTATTTAGTTTTAAATAGGTATTATTTAGTTCATAATTGTAAGTTTAATTTAGCTCTATTTTAATTATGTTAAAGTTAGGGGGTGTTAGGGTTAGGGTTACATTAGGGTTAGGTTTAGGGGTTAATATAGTTTAATTTAGGTTGTTGCGATGTGGGGGGCTGGCTCTTTAGGGGTTAATAGGTTTATTGAGTTAATAATTGTAAGTTTAATTTTGCTCTATTTTAATTATGTTAAAGTTAGGGGTGTTAGGGTTAGGGTTACGTTAGGGTTACGTTAGGGTTTATAGTTTAAATTAGGTTATTGCGATGTGGGGGCTTTTGGTTTATGGGCTAATAGTTTAATTTATTGTATTTTGTTGTTGGTGGCTTTCAGTTTAGGGGTTAATAGGTTTATTATACTGGCAGCGCTGTAGGGCTTAATAACTTTAGTATAGTGGGGGCGATGTGGGTGGATGGCAGATTAGGGGTTAATAATACTTAAATAGTGTTTGTGATGCGGGAGGGCGGCAGTTTCGGGGTTAATAACTTTAGTATAGTGGTGACGATGTCGGGGAGCGGCGGAATAGGGGTTAATAAATTTTATTAGTGGCTGCGATATCAGGAGCAGCAGGTTAGGGGTTAATAAGTTTAATATAGTATTTGCGATGCGGGAGGGCCTCGGTTTAGGGGTTAATAGGTAATTTATGGGTGTTAGTGTACTTTGTAACACTTTAGTTATGAGTTTTATGTTACAGCTTTGTAGCGTAAAACTCATAACTACTGACTTTTGATGGCAGTACAAATCTTGTCGTTTTAGAGCTCGCTTTTTAGCATCACCACAAAACTCGTAATGGCAGCGCTATGGGAATCCCATGAAAAAACGTAATTTTTACAAGTGCGGTACTGACGTTGCATTACAGGCTTAAAGGCTTGCGGTACACCTATACTGACAAGACTTGTAATGGCTGCGTTGCTGTTTTAACGCTGAAAATACCATATTTTCAGCGTTAAAAGACGAATGCACAAACTAGTAATCTAGCTGAAAGTTTATTACATATTGAATATGAAATAACAGCTCATATTCTGACCCCCAGCGTTTTGCCATCCTATTATATAAAAGGCCAAGTGTGTTTGTCCGAAGCTGTCATGCGTAGTAGAGACAGCATGAGGACAAACACACCTGGCCTTTGAGTCCCTACCTGATCTTCTGCGCTAGAAGTGGGCGTGGTCTGGTGTGAGCGGGGGGTGTGGTCAGGCGTGAATAGGGCGTGGTCATGCGTGAAGGCCCAAGAAGGGGGCAGGGCCAGGCGTGAAGGGGCGTGGTCAGGCGCGTGAGATAGAGGGGAGAGAGATAGAGAGGGGGTAGAAAATAAAAAGAGAGTGGAGAGATAAAAAGAGAGGGAGGAGAGAGGGGGGAGAGAGAGAGGTGGGGAGAGAGAGAAGGGGGAGAGAGAGAGGGGGAGAGAGAGGGGGGAGAGAGAGAGGGGGGAGAGAGAGGGGGGAGAGAGAGGCCGGAGAGAGACGGGGGAGAGAGAGAGAGGGGGGAGAGAGGGGGGGGGAGAGATAGAGAGGGGGGGAGAGAGAGAGAGGGGGAGAGAGAGAGAGGGGGTGAGAGAGAGGGGGGAGAGAGAGAGGGGGAGAGAGAGGGGGAGAGAGAGAGGGAGGAGAGAGAGAGCACAAAAGAGAGGGGGAGAGAGCACAAAAGAGAGGGGGGAGAGAGAGCACAAAAGAGAGGGGGGAGAGAGAGAGCGCAAAAGAGAGGGGGAGAGAGAGCGCAAAAGAGAGGGGGGAGAGAGAGTGCAAAAGAGAGGGGGGAGAGAGCGCAAAAGAGAGGGGGAGAGAGAGAGCACAATAAAAGGGGGGAGAGAGAGAGCGCAAAAGAGAGGGGAGATAGAGTGCAAAAGAGAGGGGAGAGAGAGAGCGCAAAAGAAAGGGGGAGAGAGAGAGCGCAAAAGAGAGTGGGGGAGAGAGAGAGGGAGGGAGAGAGAGCAAAAGAGAGGGGGGAGATAGAGCAAAAGAGAGGGGGGGAGAGAACGCAAAAGAGAGGGGGAGAGAGAGCGCAAAAGAGAGGGGGATAGAGAGTGTAAAAGAGAGGGGGGGGAGAGAACGCAAAAGAGAGGGGGGAGAGAGAGCGCAAAAGAGAGGGGGGAGAGAGCGCAAAAGAGAGGGGGGAGAGAGAGCGCAAAAGAGAGGAGGGAGAGAGCGCAAAAGAGAGGGGAGAGAGAGAGCGTAAAAGAGAGGGGGAGAGAGAGCACAAAAGAGAGGGGGAGAGAGCACAAAAGAGAGGGTGAGAGAGCGCAAAAGAGAGGGGGAGAGAGTGCAAAAGAGAGGTAGGAGAGAGAGCGCGCAAAAGAGAGGGGGAGAGAGCGCAAAAGAGAGGGGGGAGAGAGAGCTCAAAAGAGAGGGGGAAAGAGTGCAAAAGAGAGGGGGAGGGAGAGAGTGCAAGGGGTGGGACCGCTGTACTGCAAAAAATGGCCCATGTGGGGGGGGGAGAGGGGGGAGAGAGAGATGGAGGGAGGGAGAGAGAGAGAGGGGAGAGAGAGAGCAAAAGAGAGAGGGGGAGAGAGAGAGCGCAAAAGAGAGGGGGGAGAGAGTGCAAAAGAGAGGGGGGAGAGAGCGCAAGGGGTGGGACCGCTGTACTGCAAAAAATGGCCCATTTGAGGGAGGAGAGAGAGAGAGAGCAAAAGAGAGAGGGAGAGAGAGCGCAAAAGAGAGGGGGAGAGAGAGCGCAAAAGAGAGGGGGGGAGAGAGAGCGCAAAAGAGAGGGGGAGAGAGAGAGAGAGCGCAAAAGAGGGGGGGAGAGAGAGAGCGCAAAAGAGAGGGGGGAAGAGCACAAAAGAGAGGGGGGAGAGAGAGAGTGCAAAAGAGAGGGGGGAGAGAGAGCGCAAAAGAGAGGGGGAGAGAGCGCAAAAGAGAGGGGGGAAAGAGAGTGCAGAAGAGAGGGGAGAGAGAGAGAGCACAAAAGAGAGGTGGAGAGAGAGAGCGCAAAAGAGAGGGGGGAGAGCGCAAAAGAGAGGGGAGAGAGAGAGCGCAAAAGAGAGGGGGAGAGAGAGAGCGCAAAAGAGAGGGGGGAGAGAGAGAGCGCAAAAGAGAGGGGGAGAGAGAGAGCGCAAAAGAGAGGGGGGAGAGAGCTCAAAAGAGAGGGGGAGAGAGCGCAAAAGAAAGGGGGAGAGAGCTCAAAAGAGAGGGGGAGATCACACATATAAATACACATTAAAATTAATATATATGCTTTTATATATATATAAAAAAAGTTTTAACGATTATTTAAAGGGATATGGTATATGACAAGGTATTGGACAGGGAAGGCATACAAGGTGTATGTATGTGTGTACATATCTATCTATTTATCTATCTACCTGTCTATCTATTTACACACCTTGGAGCCCTTCCCAGTCCAACACCTTGTCATATGATAAAACAATTTTATTAATAAAAAACATAGCTATATTTATATGTATATCTATCTGTCTAAGTCTATATCTAACTATCTATAGAAAGATAGATTGATAGTATATACAGTAAATGTAAAACTTAGTTTTAAGGGATAGGAAACCCAATTTTTGTCTTTCATGTTTCAGATAGAGCATGCAATTTCAAGCAACTTTCAAATTTACTCCTATTATCTTCGTTCTCTTGGTATCTTTATTTAAAAAAGTAGAAATGTAAACTTAGGAACAGGCCCATTTTTGGTTAAGCGTTTTTTCTCGCCATTAAATGGACGTTCTAAAGATACCATTATTTTCATCATATCCTATAATTTACTATAAAAAAATATAAAATTTGATGAAAAAATGGAAAAAACACACTTTTTCTAACTTTGACCCCCAAAATCTGTTACACATCTACAATCACCAAAAAATACCAATGCTAAATAGTTTCTAAATTTTGTCCTGAGTTTAGAAATATCTAATGTTTACATGTTCTTTACTTTTTTTGCAAGTTATAGGGCCATAAATACAAGTAGCACTTTGCTATTTCCAAACCATTTTTTTTTTTCAAAATTAGCGCTAGTTACATTGAAACACTGATATCTGTCAGGAATCCCTGAATAACCCTTGACATGTGTATATATTTTTTTTTAGTAGACATCCCAAAGTATTGATCTAGACCCATTTTGGTATATTTCATGCCACCATTTTACCGCCAAATGCGATCAAATACAAAAAATTGTTCACTTTTTCAGAAACTTTTTCACAAACTTTAGGTTTCTCACTGAAATTATTTACCAACATCCTGTGCAATTATGGCACAAATGGTTGTAAACGCTTCTCTGGGATCCCCTTTGTTCAGAAATAGCAGACATATATGGCTTTGGCGTTGCTTTTTGGTAATTAGAGGCCCGCTAAATGTGTATTATGCCCAGCAGTGAAGGGGTTAATTAGGGAGCTTGTAGGGAGCTTATAGGGTTAATTTTAGCTTTAGTGTAGTGTAGTAGACAACCCAAAGTATTGATCTAGGCCCATTTTGGTATATTTCATGCCACCATTTCACAGCCAAATGCGATCAAATAAAAAAAATTGTTAACTTTTTCACAATTTTAGTTTTCTCACTGAAATTATTTACAAACAACTTGTGCAATCATGGCACAAATGGTTGTAAATGCTTCTCTGGGATCCCCTTTGTTCAGAAATAGCAGACATATATGGCTTTGGCATTGCTTTTTGGTAATTAGAAGGCTCCTAAATGCTGCTGTGCACAACACTTGTATTATGCCCAGCAGTGAAGGGGTTAATTAGGTAGCTTGTAGTGAACTTGTTGGGTTAATTTTAGCTTTAGTGTAGAGATAAGCCTCCCACCTGACACATCCCACCCCCTGATCCTTCCCTGACCCCCCTCAAACAGCTATTTTCCCTCCCCCACCTCACAATTGTCACCGCCAGTCTGCCGGTACTAAAATAAAAGGCAATTTTTTTTATATTTATTTTGCAGTAATGGATCCCCCTCAGCCCCCAACCTTCCTGAGCCCCCCCACACAGCTCTCTAACCCTCCCCCCTCTACCTATCTTCCACCATCTTGGGTACTGACAGCTGTCTGCCAGTAACCATTTTGCCATAATACATGTGTGTTTTTTTTTGCTAAATCATTTGCTGCAGTGTAGCTGCCCCACTCAACACCCAACCCCCCTCCACCTCCCTGATCCCTTTACAAAAATTAATTTCCCTCTCCCTCCCCCTCTCTCTATTACATTAATGTAGCGTGAGCGTGCACCCACTTGCGCACCCCCCGCCCCCTTCGCGCTCCTGATGTATTGCACGCACTGCAGGGACAGGAACATTTTTTAATTTTATGATTTAGAAAGAGCATGCAATTTTAAACAACTTTCCCATTTACTTCTATTATCTAATTTATTCATTCTCTTAACATACTTTTTTGATACGCATGTGTAAATAGGCTCAGTAGCTGCTGATTGGTGGCTGCACATAGATACCTTGTGTGATTGGCTCACACATGTGCAATGCTATTTCTTCAACAAAAAAATACCTAAAAATGAAGCAAACTAGATAATATAATTAAATTGGAATGCTGTTTGAAATTGTATTCTCTATTTGAATCATGAAAGAATACATTTGGTTTTCATGTCCCTTTAAACATCTTTTATTGTTGTAGTTTTATATGCATAATATATAGTTATCCAATTAATGAGTGTGAGTAAGAAATCCCTTTTCTATAAAACAAATTTAAAAAGAATAAAGGAAGACAGTAGAACAAAAATTTAACAAAATATAAAATTATTTGTTTTCCTAAAATATTCTATAGGTATTATAACTAAATAAAGGACGGATTACACAGTTATTGGTTATGACTCGCATTGCTACAAATGTTTTAATAAATAGTAATTTATTAAGCTAACACGTTGCGCATTTAGTTTTATTTTAGAACCTACTGCTATAAAGCCATTAAAACTTTACTGAGCTGTCATTTTGTGTAACTGTGCAAACACCACATGCAGCTAGGGTTATAACCTTTCTTTACAAAAGACAAAAAACAAACAATAAAATGAATGCTGGCAATTTATATAATTAATTCTGTAACCAACAGTGACATCATGCATCAGTTAGTGCTTTGAATAATATTCATGTACAATTTGCTTTTCTATAAATTGTTTCTCTCGCGTCTAGAAGAAATACCAACAATAACAAAAATGATACATTTTAATATATATTTTACAAAATACTTTTTTGAAAAATCCCATTTAGAATTAGACAAATAAATAAAATTAGGAGACGTGGAATATGAATACTGCATCAGTTACAATACTCTCATAAAATTAATTTATCTTGAAAAGATAAATATCTGAATCAAAGCTAAACCTAATTTTAGCAACAATAATAGGTGAAATCGTATGCATAAATGTATCTTCAAAATACAAATGTTTTTTGACTGAATAAAAATTGTGGTTTTTGAGGGGTGTTATGAAGTTCCATCCCACCATTCAATACTGTTGTGCCCCTAAATCTCATGCCATGTGTCTCTAGTACTCTATGCAAAGCAAGGAGAGGTCCCCCAAAAATACCCTCTACACCTAAATTAACATGCAAATTTTATTCCTAAAAAGAATGTGTTAAATCTCTAAACTAGAGTTGTAAAAATGCCTTTTACCATTATTAACACATAGTTTCTACTTTAAAAACAATTTTGGCTTGAGTTCCCTGGAGCTGCCTGTCAACTCATTTTTTTAAATCCAATTCCCAGGGAATTATGTATTTTTAACAGCTGCACTTATACTGTGTTTATAAAATAGTTTTAGTTAACTCATTAATTTCATATAAGGATGTGGAAAGTCAGAATGTGCCAAACAAAGCAAATTATTAAGATGAATCACCTCAAAATATATTTATTCCATAATTTTTTTTATGAAAATGAGAGGAAAAAATAAAAGTTATATCAAAGTAAAATAAGGTAACACTTTTTCCTATTCACTTAAAGCCACAAGTAGAAATACATTTTATTTAAAAAAATAAAATGTGCATTATTTAAAGAGACAGAAATGTAGATTTTATTAAAGGGACATTTTACTTTTACCTAAACTATAACGAAACCGTCTGTGCTGTAGCTTTACTAAAAACGCTGGATGTACACAGAGAAAACTTTGGATCAGTTAAAATAGCTGACACACTATTTGATAAATATTAGTTTACATCAAACAACTCAAGGACAGCGTATTGGCACATTTTGGACTAGATTACAAGTGAAGCACTAGTGCCCACAAATAGGCAAATTTTCCCGTTTGCGGGTGTGCGTTAAATAACCAGCCATTATTGCTCTGGTTAATTTTCTAAAAGTGTCCAAAATGCCCTCAAAATAGTGTTATAGCATTTTTTAAAATAAAAAACAACTACACTAAGCAGTTTTAAGGGGTTAAAAGTGGCGGATGTGGGTTGTTAGCAAAAAAACGGCACTGAAAAGTGCCTTTACATTGCGGTCTATGGTAACTGTATGTTCCCTGTAAATATATATGTATATGCATTTATACATATGTATTTATGTGTTAATATGTCCGATGATGTGGGGGGTGAAACGCGCATCAGCATTGGCTGACCGACTCACGTGTGGTTTTGAATCCACGCCAAACAAGCCACTTAGCAAAACGCTGATAATGCCAGACACCTGGGATCTTGTCATCTACTCTGGTACTTGGTACATACCTGAAGGCCTAGCGTCAATATTGCGGTGCGGCTATTACTGCTGAAAAATTGGCCATTGCGCTGAAATGGCGAGTAACGCATATTACGAGTCCCGATGATATAGCTATACCGCAAGCATTTTAGCCTGTAACGCAACGTCCATTCTGCACTCAAAAAAATGACATTTGAGTGCGGAATTTTCCATAGCGCCGTATTACAGGTTGTGCGGTCCGGCTAAAATGCTTGCATTATAGCCTATACCGACACAATCCATTCCTCTATCTGAGACAAATAGTTATGGATTTTTTGTAACAAAAATGTTTCACAAAAGTACACTAACACCCATAAACTACCTATTAACCCCTAAACCGCTGCCCTCCTGCATAGAAAATACTATATTAAATGTATTAACCCCTAATCTGCCGCCTACCCACATCACGAATATTAAATAAACCTATTAACCCCTGATCTGCCACCCCAACACTAAATAAACCTATTAACCCCTAAACCACCACCCCCCACATCGCCAACGCTATAATGAAGTATTAACCCCTAAACATCCAGCCCCCCACATCATAACTAATAAACTGACCTATTAACCCCTAAACCTCCAGCCCCCCACATTGAAACAACTAAAATAAACCTATTAACCCCTAAACTGCCAACCCCCCACATCGCAAAACACTAAATTAAACAATTAACCCCTAAACCTAACACTCCCCTAACTTTAAATTAAAATTAAAATATTACTATCTTTAACTAAACAAAAACTTACCTGTGAAATTAAAAATTTTAACTATAAATTAACATAACATAACTATTCTAATAAAATAAAAAAATCTACCAATTAAAAATCCTAAATTACATGATTAAAAAAACCTAACACTACAAAAAAATGAAAAACCTAAATAACAAATTATGAAAAAAATGTAAACTCTGATTTGAACAGCCAATAGGATTTCAGAAGCTCTCATCCTATTGGCTGATTTGAATTTGAAGAATCAAATCAGCCAATAGGAATGCAAGGTACGCCATTTTGAAACGTGATCATATGAAGAGGAAGCTCTGTGCAGGATGTCATTGCCATCCAGGATAGCTCTGCTCCGCGCCACCGGGATGAAGATAGAAGATATCCCCGAGATGGATAAAGGTGTCGCCGCCTGGATGAGGATGGATGACCGGACTTCAGGAGCCGTGAGTAGATTTTATAGGGGTTAGGTTTTTTTTGGGGGGGGTGGGTTTTTTGGGTACTGTAAAAGAGCTGAATGCCCTTTTTAAGGGCAATGAAAAAGAGCTGAATGCCCTTTTAAGGGCAATGCCCATACTAATGCCCCTTTAGAGGCAATAGGTATTTTAGGATTTTTTTAGACTTAGGTTTTTTATTTTGCGGGGTTGGTTGAGTGGTGGGTTTTACTGTTGGGGGGACTTTGTATTTTTTTCTAGGTAAAAGAGTGGTTTAACTTAGGGAAATGTCCTAAAAAGGCAATTTTAAGGGCTATTGGTAGTTTATTGTAGGTTAGGGGGTGTTTTTATTTTGGGGGGCTTTTTTATTTTTATAGGGCTATTAGATTAGGTGTAATTTTTTTTATTTTTAATCATTTCGTTTATTTTTTGTAATCTTAGAGTTTTTTATTTTTTGTAATTTTAGTGTTTATTATTTTTTGTAATCTTAGATTTTTTAATTTTTTTCGTAGTATTAGGTTTTATTAAATTTGTAATTTAGATTTTTTTAATTTGTAGTTTATTTTATTTTATTAGAATAGTTATGTTAGGTTAATTTATAGTTTAATGTTAGTTTTTTTTTATTTTACAGGTACGTTTATTTATTTATTTAAAGATAGTTATATTGTAACTTTTAATTTAAAGTTAGGGGGTGTTAGGTTTAGGGGTTAATAGTTTAATTTGTTTTTTTACGATGTGGGGGGCCGGCGGTTTAGGGGTTAATAGGTTTAGTTTATTAGCTGCGATGTGGGGGGCCCGCGGTTTAGGGGTTAATAGGTTTATTTAGTATCGGCGATGTCGAGGACTGCGGGATTAGGGGTTAATCACTTTATTTAGTGACGGCGATGTCGGGGAGCGAGGGATTAGGGGTTAATTCCTTTATTTAGGTGTTGGTGATGTCGGAGTTGATGGATTAGGGGTTAATAATTTTATTTAGTGTCGGCGATGTCAGGGAGTGGTGGTCTAGGGGTTAATAACTTTTATTAGTGTCAGTGATGTCGGAGGGTGGCGTGTATGTGTATGGCGTGGATGTTTAGACTAGGGGTTTATATTAGGGTTAGGTTTAAATGTAACTTTCTTTTCCCCATAGACATCAATGGGGTTGCATTACGGCGATTTGCCATTCCGCGATCGCAGGAATTTGCCATTCCGCAATCTTTTCCAACACTTTCTCCCTATTGATGTCTATGGGGCAAAGCGTGCTCGAGCCCATAAACTCAGCCCTTGACTTTTGTGCGGTATGGAGCTTAACGCACCATAACGCACAGCACAAGGAGGTTTTTTAGTAACTCGAAATGACAGCGCTATCAAAAATGGAAGGACTGCTCATTTTATTGTGTTCCTTACGCACCCGGTATAGCGCAAAACTCGTAATCTAGGTGTTATTTAAAATTTTGTACTAGTTCCAACTAGTAATGTTGAGTATTTTTACTCTCCTTGGGTTTTAGAATCAATAACCTTTGCAATGGTAAAACGTTGGTTGTCCTAAGTAGCCTTGTACTTGCTAGATCTATTGTGATTCTTAGAAATAAAGTGTTGGCCTTGCCAAGTAGACCACTGCCTAACATAAATAAAGGTACAAATGAGCAGAAATATCACAAATGACAATATCACTTGTATCTAGTAGATGGAGACCTTAGAATAATGCTGTTCTATTCCTAAAGGGTGAAGCTTTGGCAGCCTTGCTCAGCTCTACTAGAAGCAATTGTCCCAGCATGCACTGCTTTCTAGTGATACTACTGTTAATTACTATCTAAAGAATGCATAGCACTACATTTACTACCAGTGCACTATATTTACTACCAGTGCACTGCATTTGCTACCAGTGCAATACATACACTACTAGTCAAATGTCTGGACACACCTGACAGAATGTATGTTTCTCATTATCATAAATAGCTTTCCCTTTAATGGCTTATGCTTAAAGGGACATTAAACCCCACATTTTTCTTTCATGATTCAGACTAGTCGATAAGCCTGCCCAGAGGGCAGTCTAATTATTTTTTTAAGGTACAGATGTAGAAACAACCTATTTTGTAACTCTTCTTTAATATAAATATTTAAGCTACAGGTGTAGCAATACTATAATTTTAATTGACTACTGTCTTAAATATATAAAAAATATTTTCTATAAAATAAACTACAGATATAGCCACACTCTATTTGGACAAACTACTGTCCTAAATAAATACAACATTTCTTCTCTTTAAATTATGTCTACTTTAATTATATTCTTTATATACAACGTTTTTAGTAAAACAGGCATCACTTCCAGTTATTAATTTCCCTTGTTCTTGTCCGTCTATGACCTTAACTTTTACATCTGCAGAGCTTTTTACCCTTGAAAAAGCTACATATAACTGTCCCTGGCTAAAACTGGCTCTGGCAAATAGATGCCAACTCTTCTAAAGTGTGTCCCTGAGCTTTGTTAATGGTCATAGCGAATGCTAATTTAACTGGGAATTGTCTTCTTCTTTTTCTTTTAAATCTTTATTTATATCAGGCAAATAAAAACATCAGAAAAAACAAGTTAGACATATTATACATCAATTATCACAAAAAAGGCCAAACCATATACACAAACTTATTACATCTTGATTCCCGACAAAAGGCCATGCTTCTAGCTTGTGTCTAACTATATGTTATTGCCATAACTGAATCATCACATACCATAGTTCTGCACATAACCTAACATAGATAGCTGTCCGCCCAATATACTATTCCGATAACTTATAAATATATCTTGTAATTACCCAATTTTTCTTTTTACGCAGTGGGGTCAATGCCCCACACATAAACTGAATAACATAAAAAAATAAAAACAAAACATGCCAAAGCGAGACAAACAAAACAAAACAGAAAACAATAAGACCCAATAAACATGGAAAGAAAAAGAAAAAAAAAAAGAAAAAAAAAGAAAAACAAAAAAACACAATCTCTTGACTTTTAGATACTCTCTCTCTCTCTTACTCCAGCCCCACCTGCTCACTCCGCCCCCCCTCTCACCACCCCGCCCCTCAGTTGGACCCCCCCAACCAAACTTCAGGAAAACGACCCGAATATATATTTGTCAAAATGAACTCAGACTTACAAAATGGTTTAATTAATTTCTTTTGGCTTACTAGTGGTAATGACAGAACAAACACCTCCCATTTCTTAAAAAAGGCAGCCAGATGTTCCTCTTGTGGGTAAACAATGTTAAATTGCTCTGTCGTATATTGCGAAATTAACGCCTTCTTAAAATAAGACAAATTAGGTGCTGAATGTGCCTTCCAAAATTTGAGAATGAGATTCCGCCCCGTTAATATAATTGTGTTTATAAGGCTATAATTTTTGGCTACTCCTTGATATTTTACCAAAAAGAAAATCTCTATGGGTGACAACTCATGCTCCAAATGTAAAACTACATTCATCCAATATATGATTTTTTTCCAAAACTGTAATATCTTTGGGCATTCCCAAAGACAATGGAATAAATCAGCATCCGTTGCCATACATCTAGTACAAAGAACCCTTGATTTATACCACTTGGATAAAATTCCCGGAGTGAGATATCTCTGGAGACTAATTTTAACCTGCCATTCTCTCCAATTTGTTGACACCCAACCTTGTTGAATCAGCTTAAAGCTCTCAGTAATAGTCTGTTCATTGATATCAGGGAATCTAATGTACCATTTAGCTACCATATCGTCAGTTTGCAAACTAGAAGTTTTCTGGATTAGAAGTAAGTATAATGGAGAAACTGCATATAGTCCTGCTGCATAAATGGATATCCTGCTCTGTAATTCACCTAATGACCAATTCATTCCGTGTTTTTTAATTAACTCTTGAAGAAAGTGTCTAACCTGAAGAAACGCTTAAAATTCGCGTGGGCTTAGATCAAATTTATTTACTATTTCTGCAAACGTTATTGGATGACCATCTATTCCCAGGATTTGGCTCATGGTTTTTAAGCCTTTTAACTCCCAATCCTTAAAGATCTGATTTGACAGTCCTGGGCTAAAGTCAGGATTACCGCATATAGGTAGATAATGGGAAACATATGGGGAACAATCCAACTCAGCACACAGTCTCTGCCATGCCACTATGATGTTTTTAAACATGGATAGATAAAATATATTCGAAGGGAGTGAAGTCAGGGAGCAATGAAGTAGGGCCTTCAAGTGGAAGGGAGCCGCTAATCGTGATTCCCAAATAAAGGAAGAAATTTGGTCTTTTTTGGTTATCCAATCTACCGCAAATCTAGCGATAATAACTAAATTGTAAATTTGAATATTAGGGAGCGCTAGACCGGCAGACAATTTAGAATTCATAAGTCAATGACAAGCTATCCGAGGCTTGGCTCCTTTCCACAAAAATCTGGAACAAAATGTATTATATATAACAATATCCTTCTTGTGTAAAAACAGCAGAATATTTTGAAAGATGTATAAGAGTTTAGGAAAGATAATTGTTTTAATCAGTACTACCCGTGATGATAGGGAAATGGGCAATGAGATCCATTCTTCTAGTTTTTTCTTACACTGCTCCAAGCAGGGAGCATAATTCAATTTATACCATTCTTCCAGATTTTCAGATAGCCGCAGGCCTAAATATGTAATTTGAGACACTTCCAAGAAAGGATGATTACTACTAGATGTAGGTTTCTTGCACAACCACATTAGTTCAGATTTCAAGGTATTAATCTTGTATCCAGAAATTACACCAAACTTTTGGATAATATTCTGCAGGATTGGCAATGTAGTCCTAAGATTAGATAGAAATAAAAGCAAATTGTCAGCGTATAAAAGCAGGACCAGTTTCTCGCCTCCCAATGCAATGCCGTCCAGTTCTTGGCGAAGTAAAATAGCCAGGGGTTCCAGACAGATATTAAATAGCAGGGGAGAAAGAGGACAGCCCTGTCTAGTCCCTCTCTGCAAAATTAATTGTTGGGTGGTCATGTTATTAATAATAACTGCTGATGTGGGAGCACTATAAATTAGTCGAATATAGTTATTAAAGTATCCTGACAGCCCAAATTGATCCAAAGAAGAAAACAAATGATCCCAGCTGATCCGATCAAAAGCCTTCTCGGCATCAACAGTTAGAATGGCCTTATCCATAAACTCACGTAAACTGGGTGTCCTGTATTTATTCCAAAAAAATTCTATAAGAACTAAAAGTTTCCTCGTATTTCTTACCGGATTTCGCCCCGGCATAAACCCGGATTGATTACCATGAATTAGATCCCCGATATATGGTTTCAATCGATTAGCAAAAATCACCGCTAATAACTTATAATCGATGTTCAGGACTGAGATAGGTCCTGAACATCGATTCAGGACCTATCTCAGCTCTATTAGGTTTGGCCTTCTTAATAGCTATTAGAATCTCTTCTTCTGTAATGGGAGCATTAATAACATCCCTGGCTTCCAGGGATAGTTGCGGAACATTAATCCTCTCCCAGAAATCTCTTTTATTCTGATATATTATGAGGTTCTGCTCTGTACAGGTCTTGAAAAAATTCAAAAAACACTCTTTCAATATCTGGGTGACTAGTGTACCTGTTTGAGCCTTGTTTAATGACCGAAATAGAATGCCGTGGACTAGATTTGGCAATTCTAGCTAAAAACTTAGCCGATCTACCTGTATATCCGCCATATAGCGCTTTCCGTCTAAGTTCTTCTTGGGCGCTCTTCTGATTAATATGTATGTCCCGCTGTGCTTTTGCTCTCACATATGTATCCCAACAGCATTTTATAGGCTTGTTTATATATGCGCTATATGCGTTCTTCACTTGATTCGCAAGCTGTCTACTAACCTGACTACATTTCTTCTTCCAACGTGACATAAAGGATTTAATCTCGCCACGCAAAACAGCTTTGGAGGCCTCCCAAAACACTTCAATTTTCCCCAAATAATCTACATTATCTTTATAGAATTCTGCCCACTTATGCCGTAACCAGCTTTGAAAACTAATAATGTTACTTAAAAATCTAGGAAAATATATATAGTTATTACCTGGATTTTTTGTATCCAATTTACAACTTAGCGATATGGCAGCATGATCCGAAATTGTGATGTCTTCAATTTTTGCCTCCCAGTTCCACTTAAGCAAAGAGTCTGAGATTAAAAAATAATCAATCCTAGATAATGTCTGCTGAGCTTGGGACATACATGTATATACGCGTACATCCGGATTCTGAACCCGCCATACATCAACAAGGCCTAGGTGTGAACAAAAATTTTGAATGCTCCGAACCTTCCTACACCTGGTTTTTAAAGATTTTTTTTTAAAACTGTTTGTTAAATTTAAATCACCAGCGATAATTAAGTTCTGTCCTATATACCTATGTAGCTTTACTGATAAAGCCGACCAAAAGTCCTGATCCACCTGGTTAGGCCCATAAATATTACACAATATATATTTAATCCTATTAATTTTAATTTCCAAGATTAAATATCGGCCATTGGGGTCAACTTCAGTATCTATTATATGGTACTCCAATTTTTTATTCAATAAGATAGCTACCCCCCTTTTTTTGGAGACGGACGGGGCGGCGATAACCTCCCCAACCCACTTGGTTTTCAGTTTAGGGATTTCTGGAGGTTTAAGATGTAATTCCTGCAACAAGACTATATCAGGTTTAAATTTCCCCAGATATTTTATTATGGATTTCCTTTTGATTGGGGAGGTGATGCCGCCCACATTCCAAGAAATTAGATTAAACTTGGGATCCATTAAACACCATTAAGATTCAATGTGAGGGGGTAGGGAAAGCACAGGGGGGGGGCAAGAGGGGCACAGAGCCGAAGGAGAGAGAAGAAAGAAAAAAAAGAAAAGAAAAAAAAAAAACAATAAACAGACATAAACCTAAGAAATACTCCATTCCTATAATCTAAAGCCATATCGCTACCAAGATCCACATTATCCATTATCCTATGATACCCCAGCTTCTCTAAAGAATACCTCTGCCTCCATAGGGTTATTTAGAATATGAGTTGTACCATCTCTTAACACAACTAGCCTAGCTGGATAGATCAATTTAATATTATAGTTGGCATTCAATAATCTACCATAAAAGAAAGACATTTCTCTTTTCTTCGTAAGAGTTTCTGACGAAAATTTTTGAAAGATTAATAGTCTATGTGTGCCCAATAAAAGGGGAGTACATTTCCTGTAATATTTAAGATATAGCAATTTATCTTGGAAATTAATACATTTAAAAATCACAGGTCTTGGTTTGTTAAATTCATTATTCTCTTTGCGATAGCCTATCCTATGTACTCTCTCTACCTGAAAGGGGATTTTAGAAGTTGGAAATTGCAATGCCCTGGGTAGTGTAGTGGTGACAAACACCATTAAATGTTGACTCGGGAAGACCAATCATTTTCAGATTATTACGTCTTGAGCGATCCTCAAGATCTTCAATTTTTGCTTGTAAAGATGCGATAACTTTGCTGTGTGCCACTATAACTGGATTTTGAACATTATATCTGTCTTCCAGGTCAGAGATTCTATTTTCAACCTCCTCCAATCTAGAGGCAAACTGCCTGACCTCTATTGTAAGATTAGATATCTCTTTCTTAATCTCAAGTTTAATCGCCTCAAATTGGGGAGTCAACATTTTTGCTACCTCAGCTGCAAACTCTACCATATTACTGCTCATAGGGTTCATTGGGCCTTTGTCTTGGGATATATCCATACTTAAATCAGGATTCCTAGTACTCCCTTTTTTTATCCTTTTGCTTAGGGGGCATGTTTGGTGATGAGCTCTTATTGAGCATATACCTGTCCATGGGCCAAAAAAATTCCAAACATCTATATAATTATTGTGAATACTTCAATAAAGTGTTTTCCAAAAAAACCTATTATGTAACCCCGTGAGTACTTTAATGCAGCATGCACAAACTGGCACCTCCGAACATGAAACTACTCTAGTAAAATATGGCCCAGTTCTCCTAAGAGGTTATTATCCTTAAATCTGTGACCTTTTAATATAGATCCCCTATACCAATCAACATGAAAAATTATTTAACTTATATTCTAGTACCCATAGAGTGATATATCAGAACTCCATCCTATGAAGATTATACTTCACCTATTAGTGTAAATAGTGATTTGTCTTTACAAAAATATTTATTTTTAGGAATTATGCTCCCAGGACAGCAATTATGTTATCCAGGTAATGTAGTACCTTACATATACCGCAACTAATACGACAGTGGGACCTAAAGGATCTTTAGTTACCTAATAAATCAGAAGGTTTGCAATTACAGGCAGTCCTCGGGTTACAGACATCCGACTTAAGTACAACTCGTACTTACATACAGAGAAAATAGAGCTTTATCGACAATCCTTCTTTCCAGGATAATCCAAAATACTGAAAATCCAATTGTCACAAGGACAGAAAGTGATGTGAAATTTTCTGAACAGGGGCACAGATAGCAAAACAAACTTTATCCTATGCTATCCAAAACAAAAAAAAAAATGTTTGGCTAGAGTTTCACCTAAAAAAAGTGCCTGTTCCAACTTACATACAAATTCAACTTAAGAACAAACCTAAAGTCCCTATCTTGTACGTAACCCGGGGACTGCCTGTATCATAGAAAGGAGAAAACACCTTCTTAGACTCAATATATTACTGCTGTCTCACTATACAAATATAGGTAAATTTTAAGGCAGCTATATGTAGGTACAGGTAGATGGAAATCGTACTATTGCATTTAAATAGATAGCACTATTACAATAGAAAAACTAAGACTACAAACCTTGTCAAGTGCCACCCTAAGTATACAATTCAGCAGTTCAAACAGATCTAGTACCAAAGCTTTATTCAGAATACTAAGCAATTAAGTTTTCTATTTTATGGCTCTGCAACTGAACAAGGGAGAAAAAAACGGCAGCCCACAAAAGTCCTGCTATCAGCGTTTTTCTCTAAGGGCATAATTTAAACAATTTTGACACTCTGTTGTGTGACCTGGATGTCTTGAAAAGTCTTCAAAAAGATTTTCTTTGTACTTTTCAAAAAGCTCTCTAAGCAGTTGAAGCATCATTTCACTTGTAGCTTCATGAAGAGTTAAATCCCAAGATTGATCATCTTCAAAAAGACAATGTTTTTGAGCTGCTTCTTTAAATGTGTGAAATTGAGCACCATCAACTGTACGTACGAATATCTTCAAAAGAAGATGCTCCTTTAACATGAAGTAAAAGCAGGCGTAAACAAAATCTCTCAACATCTGAAATTAAACTTACAGAGTACATAAGACCAATAGTGTTATTTGCTCGATCTTGTACTCTTGTTTTTCCATGTTGTTGTCTTTTGTTGGAAAACAAAATGCTGAGGTATATCAGTGTAAAGATAGGCATTAGCTGACAAATCTTAATTGTGTTCTTTCTACTGCATTTTCAATATTGTCTTTAGTAAAATATACTGAATATTCTCCAGGAAGGTGAACTTGTAATCGCACAATCGTATGCTATTAATGGTGCATATGAAAGCCAAAAAGCCGCCATGCTGCTTCTGGAGCACTAACATATCTAGAATTCATAAATGAAGTTATCTCATCATGAAGAAGTGTTTCATGTTCTTTAATTTCAATATTTGCACAGTCATGCCCTTTATAAATATATTTAAATATGTACTTTACACTTTTTATAGAAGCACAGCTTTCAATATTAATATGGCAGTTGTATTTTAATGTCAAGTATGGGCTGTATGGTACAACCCAAGAGTTATCTATTTTATTTACCATTTATTTCAATCAAAAGACTTTTTTTGATTCTCTTGTAACGTGGATAACCATCTACATTGATTAAAGTTTCTTCTTGGAAAGATTTTGGAAATTGCTTAGAGCAAACCCCATCAACCATACATGGAGATCTTAGATTATGCTCCCCACAGGGCCCATGTATCATGTGTTTGGTAACAATTGCATGTAACCGGGGATTGACTTCAATGTCAGGTATTTCAGCACAAATAAAGCTATCAATTACTTGTGCATTTTTAGGCTTATCTTGTGCACATAATATAAGCAAAATATGTGCATGAGGTGATCCACGTTTTGACATTCAATTACATGAACTTTGGCTGCTGGTTTACCATAAACATGTTACTTTGTTACTTAGCGCTGCAGAATCTTAATTAATGGAGCATCTTTAATAGCTTCAATATTTACTTTTCCTTTGCTGCAGCATTGACTAAATAATTTGTCTAATGGCTGCTCTTTTGCAAAATGTAATGCATCACAGTTGCTGCATATAATATTTAGCTCCCCACAGTTATAATGATTTAATGAATCATCATATCTCGCAAGTGCTGCAATGTGCTGAGTATGTTTTGTCAAATTTGTACGATGACTTTTTACATAACTTGCACTATGTTTCCTTTTATATTCCCTTTCTGTATTGCATATGCTAAGCTGTTTTTGTGTTTCTGATTGTTCATTTTCTGAACGTGATTTTCTATGAGCATAAGCATTTTTTTTTTTTATGTCTTTGATTTTCTGTCATATTTGCTCTCTCTTTTCTTTTCTGAACTGCTTTTGCTTCCCTTAAATGGGCACTTTCTTCATCAGTTTTTTTATTTTTATTTATTTACGCCTAGATTTAGAGTTTGGCGTTAGCCGTCAAAACCAGCGTTAGAGGCTCCTAACGCTGGTTTTTACCGCCCGCTGGTATTTAGAGTCAGTCAGGAAAGGGTCTAACGCTCACTTTCCAGCCAAGACTTTTCCATACCGCAGATCCCCCTACGCCATTTGCGTATCCTTTCTTTTCAATGGGATCTTTCTAACGCCGGTATTTAGAGTCGTGGCTGAAGTGAGCGTTAGAAATCTAACGACAAAACTCCAGCCGCAGAAAAAAGTCAGGAGTTAAGAGCTTTCTGGGCTAACGCCGGTTCATAAAACTCTTAACTACTGTGCTCTAAAGTACACTAATACCCATAAACTACCTATGTACCCCTAAACCGAGGCCCCCCCACATCGCAGCCACTCTATTAAAAATTTTTAACCCCTAATCTGCCGACCGCACACCGCCGCCACCTACGTTATCCCTATGTACCCCTAATCTGCTGCTCCTAACACCGCCGACCCCTATATTATATTTATTAACCCCTAATCTGCCGCCCCCAACGTCGCCGCCACCCACCTACAATTATTAACCCCTAATCTGCCGACCGGACCTCACCGCTACTATAATAAAGTTATTAACCCCTAATCCGCCTCACTCCCGCCTCACTAACCCTATAATAAATAGTATTAACCCCTAATCTGCCCTCCCTAACATCGCCGACACCTAACTTCAAGTATTAACCCCTAATCTACCGACCGGACCTCAACGCTACTCTAATAAATGTATTAACCCCTAAAGCTAAGTCTAACCTTAACACTAACACCCCCCTAAATTAAATATAATTTAAATCTAATGAAATAAATTAACTCTTATTAAATAAATTATTCCTATTTAAAGCTAAATACTTACTTGTAAAATAAACCCTAATATAGCTACAATATAAATTATAATTATATTGTAGCTATTTTAGGATTAATATTTATTTTACAGGCAACTTTGTATTTATTTTAACCAGGTACAATAGCTATTAAATAGTTAAGAACTATTTAATAGCTACTTAGTTAAAATAATTACAAAATTACCTGTAAAATAAATCCTAACCTAAGTTACAATTAAACCTAACACTACACTATCAATAAATTAATTAAATAAAATACCTACAATTATCTACAATTAAACCTAACATTACACTATCAATAAATTAATTAAATACAATACCTACAAATAAATACAATTAAATAAACTAACTAAAGTACAAAAAGTAAAAAAGAACTAAGTTACAAAAAATAAAAAAATATTTACAAACATTAGAAAAATATTACAACAATTTTAAACTAATTACACCTACTCTAAGCCCCCTAATAAAATAACAAAGACCCCCAAAATAAAAAAATGCCCTACCCTATTCTAAATTAAAAAAGTTCAAAGCTCTTTTACCTTACCAGCCCTTAAAAGGGCCTTTTGTGGGGCATGCCCCAAAGAAAACTGCTCTTTTGCCTGTAAAAGAAAAATACAACCCCCCCCAACATTAAAACCCACCCCCCACATACCCCTAATCTAACCCAAACCCCCCTTAAAAAAACCTAACACTAACCCCCTGAAGATTATCCTACCTTGAGTCGTCTTCACTCAGCCGAGCCACCGATGGAACTGAAGAGGAGATCCGAAGCGGCAGAAGTGATCCTCCAAGGGGCGCTGAAGAAATCTTCCATCCGATGAAGTGATCCTCCAAGCGGCGCTGAAGAAGTCTTCCATCCGATGAAGTGATCCTCTAAGCGGCACTGAAGAAGTCTTCCATCCGGGCGATGTCATCTTCCAAGCGGGGTCTTCAATCTTCTTTCTTCAGGATCCATCTTGCAGACCTCCGACGCGGAACATCCTGCTGGCCCGACGGACTACCGACGAATGAAGGCTCCTTTAAGGGACGTCATCCAAGATGGCGTCCCTCGAATTCCGATTGGCTGATAGGATTCTATCAGCCAATCGGAATTAAGGTAGGAAAATTCTGATTGGCTGATGGAATCAGCCAATCAGATTCAAGTTCAATCCGATTGGCTGATTGGATCAGCCAATCAGATTGAGTTTGCATTCTATTGGCTGATCGGAACAGCCAATAGAATGCGAGCTCAATCTGATTGGCTGATTGGATTTATTTAAGGGGGGTTTGAGTTAGATTAGGGGTATGTGGGTGGTGGGTTGTAATGTTGGGGGGGTATTATATGTTTTTTTTTTACAGGCAAAAGAGCTGAATTCTTTGGGGCATGCCCCGCAAAGGGCCCTTTTAAGGGCTGGTAAGGTAAAAGAGCTTTTCTATTTTAATTTTAGAATAGGGTAGGGCATTTTTTTATTTTTGGGGGCTTTGTTATTTTATTAGGGGGCTTAGAGTAGGTGTAATTAGTTTAAAATGGTTGTAATATTTTTTATGTTTTTTTATTTTTTGTACTTTAGTTAGTTTATTTAATTGTATTTATTTGTAGGTATTGTATTTAATTAATTTATTGATAGTGTAGTGTTAGGTTTAATTGTAGATAATTGTAGGTATTTTATTTAATTAATTTATTGATAGTGTAGTGTTAGGTTTAATTGTAACTTAGGTTAGGATTTATTTTACAGGTAATTTTGTAATTATTTTAACTAGGTAGCCATTAAATAGTTAATAACTATTTAATAGCTATTGTACCTGGTTAAAATAATTACAACGTTGCCTGTAAAATAAATATTAATCCTAAAATAGCTACAATATAATTAGATTTTATATTGTAGCTATATTAGGGTTTATTTTACAGGTAAGTATTTAGCTTTAAATAGGAATAATTTATTTAATAAGAGTTAATTTATTTCGTTAGATTAAAATTATATTTAATTTAGGGGGGTGTTAGGGTTAGGGTTAGACTTAGCTTTAGGGGTTAATACATTCATTAGAGTAGCGTTGAGGTCCGGTCGGCAAATTAGTGGTTAATACTTGAAGTTAGGAGTCGGCGATGTTAGGGAGGGCAGATTAGGGGTTGATACTATTTATTATAGGGTTATTGAGGCGGGAGTGAGGCGGATTAGGGGTTAATACATTTATTATAGTAGCGGTGAGGTCCGGTCGGCAGATTAGGGGTTAATAATTGTAGGTAGGTGGAGGCAACGTTGTGTGGGGCAGATTAGGGGTTAATAAATATAATATAGGGGTTGGCGGTGTTATGGGCAGCAGATTAGGGGTACATAGGGATAACGTAGGTTGCGGCGGTGTACAGAGCGGCAGATTAGGGGTTAATAATAATATGCAGGGGTCAGCGATTGCGGGGGTGGCAGATTAGGGGTTAATACGTGTAAGGTTAGGGGTGATTAGACTCTGGGTACATGTTAGGGTGTTAGGTGCAGACATAAAAACTGTTTCCCCATAGGAAACAATGGGGCTGCGTTAAGAGCTGAATGCTGCTTTTTTGCAGGTGTTAGGTTTTTTTTCAGCTCAAAATGCCCCATTGTCTTCTATGGGGGAATCGTGCACGAGCACGTTTTTTAAGCTGGCCGCGTCCGTAAGCACCGCTGGTATTGAGAGTTGCAGTGGCGGTAAATTATGCTCTACGCTCCCTTTTTGGAGCCTAACGCACTGAAAGCGCAGCCATTCTGTGAACTGTAAATACCAGCGGTATTTAAAAGGTGCGGGGAAAAAAAAGCCAGCGTTAGCTACGCGGGTCGTTACCGACAAAACTCTAAATCTAGCCGTTATTCTCTTTTTTGTATAAGATTGTTCTTCTAAAGATAACTTTCTTTTAGGGGGCATGCATTCTTAAAATTATTCTTCATTTTTTTTATATATATTTTGAAGCTACAGCAGTAGTAAAACCCAGACATTTAATATACAGTGTATATATATATATATATATATATATATATATATATATATATATATATATATATATATATATATATATATATATATATATATATATATCTATATATAAAACCAACAGGTATACTGACAACCTTATCTGGATAGACTGTTGTCCTAAATATATGCCAAATATATTATAGATAATAAGGCTACAGATGTAGCAATAATGTTTATTTTTGTTATAATGTTACAGATATATTAACAAAAGAAGGACAGAGAAAGTGAAGCATATTGGGCACACTTATAAGGGTCAAAACCAATACTATATTGCAGTGTGGTGTGTCGTGTATTAATTAAAACTTAACTTTTATATTTAATTTGAATAAAAAATTGTGGAGGTTCCCACCATTGAGTGTTTTAAAAGTCTATTAAAATTGTGTCCGAGTGATACTCGGTATGCAAAGGCTCCTCTCAGGTGTGATACAGTGATCAGTCTGTATCGCACTGTCCTGTTGGGCTAGTTCAACAGATTCAATGCTAATAACCTTAACTAAATATTATTCACACAAGATATTTAGTACCATAACCATGGTTATATTATTGGATGATAACAAGTGCTAATTGATCATTCAAATATTACTCCATTCCCATATGTAAGGAGTGTAATGACGGTGTCAGTTTATTCAACCACTACTTGGATATATGTGGGAGTGTGTTATTATCACAACATGATTATTTACGTTTTTTATAAAAAGCGATATTATTTCAGTACAATTTTATTGATCGGTATCTGTGACCTTGAAGTTGTGACACAGTTCACTGAATTCTATTTGTGTAGAGAGCGACTTATAAGGGATACGTATATATCAAATTTACTTTCCCATAAAAAATTATTCAGAGAAAAAATATATCGCTTGTGGAAGTGTGATTGTTTTCATTCCCCGTGTTTTTTGTGACACTGTTAGCACTTCTATTTCTAATTAAAGTTCAAATAGATGTTTGAACTGATATCGTATGATTCTAAGGTTATACAGAGTCAGGTGGCACTATACAGGCTTGTAAACAGCGATAGCCTGAATTGTGTGCAATTGTATTATGAGGCTAAATAGCCAAAACCATTTAAATTCAAGCTATAAATATCGCTCCGGTGAAAAAGCGCTGTAGTTATACTAGACCATGAAATATAACCCAGAATCAAATGGTACTAAGATAATTGTCTCCTAGCGATAGCCTAAAGTTTGAGCAATATGCTCCGATACAAGTAAGGCTAACTTGAACCTAAATCATTATTATTTACAGGCTAGTACTCGCTATGGTAGATGACCAGTGATTTAAATTAAAGTTTTTTAAGGTTAAAGCTAAGGTGCCTAAAAGAGGCCAACAATTAATACTAAACCCAACGGACTGAGTGAGAGGATAGCAACACTTTATTTAGCAATGCTGCTTTTATCTATCTATCTATCTATCTATCTATCTATCTATCTATATATAGATTAATCTACAGATGTATTATATATATATATAGATATATATATTTTTATATATATATATATATATATATATATATATATATATATATATATATATATATATATATATATGTATAGAATTAAGTAGAATGTTACCATTCAGTGTCAGTGAGTGGAAACAGGCGTTACTCAAGTAAATGCGCTAGTCAGAGGTATGAAAATCTCATAGAGCAGCTATGAAGGTACAAATATTGTATGATAGACTAAGTCTATACAATATAGGAAAAATAGGAGTCAAAGGGTAAACAGCGCTTATGGAGATTCTTAAAAACTGAATAATATTAAAATCTCGGCAGTGTTGGTGGGTAAAGAAAACAAAAAAAAAAAAAAAAAAAAAAGGGAAGAGAAGTATATGAATATACGTATATATATTAGAGTCTTTGATAGGATATTGGAATCCTAGTGTAATGAAGGCGTAATAGATACCCTTACCAAAAGTTACCTCAATCCTATGAGGTAAGTTTGCCGCATTGGAGGATGTATCTAGTGGTTGAATGAATCCTGGATGTTCTGGTCTGTATAAAATCGCTGCCTCTTGGAGTAGAATGGGATGTGGGTCCCCTTTGTGCTGGTTTCTTTAGGAAACTTCCTGTATTTATTGCCTCTTGGAGCTTGGTTTTCTTGTCTTGGTATGAACTTTCTTGTCCAGATATATACCAGGATGTCAGAGCAGGTGACGTGGTTACAGGGTACTTATTTCTTTTTTCTTTTCTTATTTTTTCTTCATTTTCCTTAGAGTTGTGTCAGCAGATACAAAAAAATTTCCCTTTTCCGACTCGGAGTCGGAACAGCCAATAGAATGCGAGCTCAATCTGATTGGCTGATTGGATCAGCCAATCGGATTGAACTTGATTCTGATTGGCTGATTCCATCAGCCAATCAGAAAATTCCTACCTTAATTCCGATTGGCTGATAGAATCCTATCAGCCAATCGGAATTCGAGGGACGCCATCTTGGATGACGTCCCTTAAAGGAACCGTCATTCGTCGGGAGACAACGGAAGAAGAGGATGGATCCGCGTCGCCTGCTTCAAGATGGACCCGCTCCGCACCGGATGGAAGAAGATTGAAGATGCCGCTTGGAGAAGATGTTTGCCGGTCCGGATGTCCTCTTCTTGCCGGATAGGAGGAAGACTTTGGAGCCTCTTCTGGACCTCTTCAGCACCTGATGATGGATCGCCAACCCCCGCTTGGGTTGGATGAAGATGTTGGAGCCAGGACGGATCGGTGAACCTGGTATGGTGAAGACAAGGTAGGAAGATCTTCAGGGGCTTAGTGTTAGGTTTATTTAAGGGGGGTTTGGGTTAGATTAGGGGTATGTGGGTGGTGGGTTGTAATGTTGGGGGGGGGTATGGTATGTTTTTTTTTACAGGCAAAAGAGCTGAAATCCTTGGGGCATGCCCCGCAAAGGGCCCTGTTCAGGGCTGGTAAGGTAAAAGAGCTTGTAACTTTTTTAATTTAGAATAGGGTAGGGCATTTTTTATTTTGGGGGGCTTTGTTATTTTATTAGGGGGCTTAGAGTAGGTGTAATTAGTTTAAAATTGTTGTAAGATTTTTCTTATGTTTGTAAATATTTTATTATTTTTTGTAACTTAGTTCTTTTTTATTTTTTGTACTTTAGCTAGTTTATTTAATTGTATTTATTTGTAGCAATTGTGTTTAATTAATTTATTGATAGTGTAGTGTTAGGTTAATTGTAGGTAATTGTAGGTAGTTTATTTAATTATTTTATTGATAGGGTAGTGTTAGGTTTAATTATATCTTAGGTTAGGATTTATTTTACAGGTAAATTTGTTATTATTTTAACTAGGTAACTATTAAATAGTTCTTAACTATTTAATAGCTATTGTACCTGGTTAAAATAATTACAAAGTTGCCTGTAAAATAAATATTAATCCTAAAATAGCTATAATTTAATTATAATTTATATTGTAGCTATATTAGGATTTATTTTACAGGTAAGTATTTAGCTTTAAATAGGAATAAGTTATTTAATAAGAGTTAATTAATTTCGTTAGATTTAAATTATATTTAACTTAGGGGGGTGTTAGTGTTAGGGTTAGACTTAGCTTTAGGGGTTAATCAATTTATTAGAATAGCGGTGAGCTCCGGTCGTCAGATTAGGGGTTAATAATTGAAGTTAGGTGTTGGCGATGTTAGGGAGGGCAGATTAGGGGTTAATACTATTTATTATAGGGATAGTGAGGCGGGTTAGGGGTTAATAACTTTATTATAGTAGCGCTCAGGTCCGCTCGGCAGATTAGGGGTTAATAAGTGTAGGCAGGTGTCGGCGACGTTGAGGGGGGCAGATTAGGGGTTAATAAATATAATATAGGGGTCGGCGGGGTTAGGGGCAGCAGATTAGGGGTACATAAGTATAATGTAGGTGGCGGTCGGCAGATTAGGGGTTAAAAATTTTAATCGAGTGGCGGCGGTGTGGGGGGACCTCGGTTTAGGGGTACATAGGTAGTTTATGGGTGTTAGTGTACTTTAGGGTACAGTAGTTAAGAGCTTTATGAACCGGCGTTAGCCAGAAAGCTCTTAACTCCTGCTATTTTCAGGCGGCTGGAATCTTGTCGTTAGAGCTCTAACGCTCACTTCAGAAACGACTCTAAATACCAGCGTTAGAAAGATCCCATTGAAAAGATAGGCTACGCAAATGGCGTAGGGGGATCTGCGGTATGGAAAAGTCGCGGCTGAAAAGTGAGCGTTAGACCCTTTAATCACTGACTCCAAATACCAGCGGGCGGCCAAAACCAGCGTTAGGAGCCTCTAACGCTGGTTTTGACGGCTACCGCCGAACTCCAAATCTAGGCCTAAGATAGCTACAATGTAATTATTAATTATATTGTAGCTATCTTAGGGTTTATTTTACAGGTAAGTATTTAGTTTTAAATAGGAATAATTTATTAAAGTATAGTGTAGTGTTAGGTGTAATTGCAACTTAGGTTAGTTTTTATTTTACAGGTAAATTTCAGTTTATTTTAGCTAGGTAAGCTATTAAATAGTTAATAACTATTTAATAGCTATTGTACCTAGTTAAAATAAATTGAAATTTGCCTGTAACATAAAAATAAATCCTAACATAGCTATAATATAATTATTATTTATATTGTAGCTATATTAGGGTTTATTTTAAAGGTAAGTATTTAGTTTTAAATAGGATTCATTTAGTTCATAATAGAAATATTATTTAGATTTATTTAATTAATATTTAGGGTTAGTGTTCGACTTAGGTTTAGGGGTTAATAATTTTATTACAGTGGCGGCGGTGTAGTGGGGGGCAGGATAGGGGTTAATAAATTTATTATAGGTGGCGACGGTGTAGGGGGGGCAGGATAGGGGTTAATAAATTTAATATAGGTTGCGGCGGGTTCAGGGAGCGGTGGTTTAGGGGTTAAACTATTTATTTAGTTGCGGCGAGGTGCGGGATCAGCAGGATAGGGGTTAATAACTTTATTATAGAGGGCGACGGTATAGGGGGGCAGGATAGGGGTTACTAGGTATAATGTAGGTGGCAGCGGTGTCCGGGAGCGGCGGTTTAGGGGTTAATACATTTATAAGAGTTGCGGCGGGGTCTAGGATTGGCGGTTTAGGGGTTAGTAACTTTATTTAGTTGCAGGGGGCTCCGGGGGCGCCGGTATAGGGGGTAGAATAGTGTAGTTTAGTGTGAGTGCTTAGTGACAGGCTAGCAAGAAAGCTGTAAAAAAGCCGAAGAGCAGCGAGATCGGATGAGTGATAACTCTCACAGTCCACTGCTCATCGCCCCGTACTTGGTGCGCGGCTTTTTGACAGCTTTTTTGATAACTTAGGCAAATTGTTGCAGGTCCGCGGCGGCAATGTGAGGCGAGCTTAGGCGGGCGTATTGGGCCGGCGAAGGCAGGAAAAGTAGACACGTTGATAACTAGGCCCCAAAGTCTGAGTACATATTGCTCGTAGTGCTATTCAACATAATGTGACTTGTATAAATGAAGAACACAAGGGAAAACATAGATAACTTGCAACAAGAGAAACGTACAGCTCAAAACTTATATGGATTTGACAGTAAAACAATTGCCAGAATGCTCTCACTTCTAATTGAATGTAGCCAATAGCCTATATATACTATTTAAATTCAATGTGGCATATATTATTTACATCAAAACGCCACTTACCCCTTACGATTTGGAATGTTTCCAGCAAGCAATCCTGTAGCCACAGGAGCATCGCCATTCCGTCCGTGATACCGGAAGTGACAAACTCAGTCACAGGGAAGGCATTGACCAATCAGCATGCGGCTCCCAGTGTCAGGGTGCCAGGAATCAGTCTGAGACGAGAAGTGCAAAAATAATCACACCTTTATTAATAGCAAATATAATAAAAAGTCCACAAGTCAAATAACAAACCAGGATTCAAAACCAGAGCTGGTAGTCAGCCGAGCCGAGTCAGGAGCCAAAGCCAAATGTCAGACAAGCCGAGTCAGGAGCCAAAACAAGTAGTCAGACGAGCCGGAATCAGGAACAAGGAGAACAGCAGAGTCAGGAACAAGTCAGGGATCAGGAACCAGGAGGAACATCAGACAGCCAGGTAATACACAGGAGCTCTCACAAACAGGTCTGAGACAACGCAAGGGCAAAGCATACTGAACAGAGGCCCTTTAAATAATAAGTGATGAGATCACAATTCTGAGACTGCATCCTGTCTCACACGGATGATGTACACCAGTCTGGCCATAAAAGGAAGTGCAGGAAATGAGCAGCATCACACAGTATGCACCAGAGTCAGGAAGAGAGGTGAGTAAAATGGCTGCCAGCAGCACATGGCAAACAAAACAGGGAAAAACCTTGACAGTACCCTCCCCTCAACGACCCCTCCCCCGTGGGAGGACAAAAGGCTTATTTGGGAAATGGACATGGAAGGCACAGAGGAGGGCAGGAGCATGAACATCAGAGGAGGGAACCCATGAACGCTCCTCCAGACCGTAGCCCCTCCAGTGAACCAAATACTGTATGCGGCCCATGGACATATGAGAGTCAATAATGCTGCTGACCTCCTACTCCTCATGGTTGTCAACAAAGATAGGATGGGGACAAGGCAACACAGTGGTAAACCAATTACAAACCAATGGTTTCAATAGGGAGACATGAAAAACATTGAAGATGCGCATCGCTGGAGGAAGGTCAAGAGCGTAGGCCACAGGATTGACCTGTCGGAGTATTCGAAACGGACCAACATAATGGGGAGCCAGTTTATTGGAAGGCACATGAAGATTCAAGTTATGGGAGGACAGCCAAACTCTCTCACCAACCTGGTAGGAAGGCACGGGCAGACGCCTACGATCAGCCTGGAACTTTTGGCGCTGCATAGAACGATGAAGGCAATCCTGAATCTGCACTCACGTGGAACGGAGTTGCCGGAGATGCTCCTCCAAAGCCGGAATACCCTCAGACATGAATGAATCGGGCAACAAGGATGGTTGAAACCCATAATTCGCCATGAACGTGGATAACTTGGAGGAAGCATTAATAGCACTATTACAAGCAAACTCTGCCCAAAGTAACAGTTCAGACCAATTATTGTGGTGATCTGAGACATAGCAACGGAGGAACTGTTCCAGAGCTTGATTAGACCATTCCGCAGCCCCATTGGATTGAGGGTGATATGCAGAGGAGAAGGAAAGCTGGATCCCCATTTGAGCACAAAAGGAACGCCAAAATCTGGAGACAAACTGGCTACCCCGGTCCAACACTATCTCCTTGGGTAACCCATGTAAATGGAAGACCTCCCGGGCAAAAATTTAAGCAAGCTCCTGAGCGGTAGGCAACTTCTTCAAGGGAATGCAATGTGACATTTTAGAAAAATGGTCAACCACCATAAGGATAACAGTATTGCCATTGGAAACAGGGAGCTCGACAATGAAGTCCATGGAAAGATGTGTCCAAGGACGCTCACCATTAGCAATAGGTTGAAGAAGACCCACAGGAAGACGTCGAGGAATCTTATTCTGTGCACAAACTGAGCAGAAGGCAACATATGCAGCAACATCAGAACGAAGACCTGGCCACCAGAATTGTCGAGTGGCAAGCCAAATTATTTGGTTCTTGCCTGGGTGACCTGCGGCTTTAGGATAGTGGTAAGTGTGCAATAGTTTAGTTCGAAGATTCTCAGGAACAAAACACTTACCACTAGGTTTCTCAGGAGGTGCATTGGTTTGTGCAGCCAGTATCTCCTCCCCCAAGGGAGAAGTCAAATAACAAGCCAGGAATCAAAACCAGAGCTGGTAGTCAGACGAGCCGAGTCAGGAGCCAAAGCAAAAAGCACCCACGTGATCCAACTAAAACAGAGGATGAACCCCGTATGACTTTTACCACCACCTATAGTCCAACAACTAGAGCATCGGGATTGTTTTACTGTCAAATCTGTATAAGTTCAGAGCTGTACGTTTCTCTTGTTGCAAGTTATCTATGTAATCCCCTGTGTTCTTCGTTTATACAAGTCACATTATTATGTTGAATAGCACTATGAGTAATATGTACTCAGACATTGTATGAATATTTTCACTATGTTGATTATTTGGGACCTAGTGGTTACCATAACAACCATTTTCTGGCGTTTTTTTTTTTTTTGTCTAATTTGGGTGTGGGGTTTAAACTATTCTATAAGAAAACTCAGCACACCTTTTTGCAAAAAATAAGGCTAAACTTTTTTCCATAGTGCCTAAAGACATATAATGAAATACACAAGAATCCAAAACTTTCAGTCCATCCACTCATGCAAAAAACATTCATACATAAAATAACCAAGATTCAACTCAGGCGTCCCTGGAAGAATCAACATAAGGCTGTCATTAAACTTGTCTTATCTCCTGAAATTTGAACAGTTCACTTCAATGTTGCAAAGGACAGTACTTTATATGAACAAACTTTCAAAACTGTATCCAATGTGTTATCTTTGATGTACTCTGTAAGACAGATATACTGTCAAAGTTTCACTTTATTTTGGTACAAATATGTCCTCTTATACGTGAGACTTGTTTGACATTCAAAGGGCCATAATAATTGGATTTCTCGTACATGTAAAACACCCTTTCAGACAAAGCAGCAGCACATTAATATGTTAGTGCATATTTAGCAAAGCAGAAGCCATTAATTTGTTCAGCATATGTATAGAAATTCATCTGTATTTTCACTCAACACACTCTAAGGCTTTTTAAGTTCCCCACTTTCAAACCACACTTGCGGTAGGGCAATATTCAGCCTGAGTTCAGCTACACACAGAGTATCACAGTTCATGTAGATCTAAACATATGCACAAGTTATATAGCACATCACAGCAGTAATACGTTAATATATTAGTGCATCTCTAGCAAGGTAGAAGCCGTTAATTGGGTCAGCGTGTATTTAGCAATTCATCTGTATTTTCACTCGGCACACTCTGAGACTTTTGAATTACCCCCTTTCAAACCACACTTGCGGTAGGGCGATATTTAGCCTGAGTTAATAGAAAAACTGGCCAGTGATAACATGCATGTTATTTAACTCTTATGATACTTGCGGTTCCGTGCTTTCTCAGTCAGATGCAGTGCTCCCGGCTTTTATCCACTCATGCGGACGGGAGATGAGACACCACCTGCTTCGACAATATATCCTGATGTGACAACGGCTCTGTCTTCTGTTACTCGTCTTTAACATCAAAGACCTTGTATCGGGAAACAGCTTGATGAACAGCCCTTACACTCCGACGCGCGTTTCGGGATTCCGCCCTTTATCAAGGAATATGTTTAAACTATGTTTGGCCATAAAGGCATTGATTTTTGTATCACTTGTGTCTGAGGAAGGGGATGTAAAATTCCCGAAACGTTACACTTGTCACAGTAAATCTGATTTTTGAAATAACCAGTGAGTGCAAGTTTTAATTTCTGTTACTATATATATATATATATATATATATATATATATACATATATATATATATATATATATATATATATATATATATATGAAACCAACAGGTATAGTGACAACCTTATCGGGATGGACTTTTGTCCTAAATATATGCAAAATATATTAAATATAATAAGGCTACAAATGTAGCAACAGAATTAATTTATGTTATAATGTTACAGATATTGCAACACTTTATTTAGCAACATTGCTTTTATCTATCTATCTATCTATCTATCTATCTATCTATCTATCTATCTATCTATCTATCTATCTATCTATCTATCTATCTATCTATCTCTCTCTCTCTCTCTCTCTCTCTCTCTCTCTCTCTCTCTCTCTCTCTCTCTCTCTCTCTCTATATATATATATATATATATATATATATATATATGTATATATATATATAAAGTAATCTACTGGTATTGTAACACCTTTTTTTGAGAAACTGATTTCCTAAATAATCTACAGATTGTGCAAACCCCTATTTGCAATATCTTACTTATATTATTCCAATCTGTAGTTAAATTTACAACTTTAAAAAATAAAACCCAATTTTTTTATTTTTTTTATAAAAAAGTATACCTTTTAAATAAAGAGTATACTTTATATTAATATATTTATATAACTTATTATAAAATTTTGTATCCTACTGAGCTACTTATGTAGCAACAGACTTTTTTTTTAACCTAATTTAGCTTTTTAAAAAGCTTTATAAGTGTGTTTAGGTTCTATTATTTAGCTTTCTATAAAGCTTATGAGGTAAAATATGTCCAATCGTTTTTCTTTTTTCTTTTTAAACAACTTGAGCTTTGAAAAAAGCTGTTAAAAATAAAAAAACAACAGGCGTATCTTTAGCTTTTATAAAAGCTTTTGGATAGAATAGCTAATAATGCTAAACATTTAAACTAAATACGATGTTCCATTAAACTAACTGATCTCTCTCTACAACAACTCTCCTCACAGACTGCTATTTCTTAACTGCATCAGATAATGTTTTAACTTATTATTTAAATTGACTAACCGGCGCGATGAAGGGGCGTGGTTAGTCACAAGCGACACACGCGTTTTACCGTGAGCGAGAGGCGTGACTTTCCACAAACGTGCAGTCTTCCGAAAATATTTAACGGGCATAGGAATTAACATATACGTATATTATGTTAATTCCTATGCCCCGTAAAATATTTTCGGAAGTTGCGATCAGCAATTTCCGTAACTCCGCCCACACATAATTTATAGTGTTACAATGCATAGTTACTGTCTCAATAATGTAGACACTAACACTGGAAAAATAATCCTTAATAAAAATCATGTACAAACTGACACTTATACATACACTTCCTTTCAATACATATGGCTAATTGCTAAATTATGTAAAGTGTCAGTATGTACATTGTATATATATTACAAATGCTTATTATAGAAGTGCCAGTCTCTACATTATTTATACAGTCACTATGCATTGTGAATGTATAAATAATGTGTAGACTGAGCTGCCTCCCTATATTAAACCTAACACTTCTTTACCTATATTTCCGCCATCCCCAAAAAATCGCAAGAAAAATATAAATAATAACCCCTAATCCGAGAACCCCCCACATTGCAATAAACCTAATTACCCTATTAACCCCTAAACCGCAAAACCCCCACATTGCAATAAGCCTAATTACCCTATTAACCCCTAAACCACAAAACCCCCACATCGCAAAAAACCTAATTAACTTATTAACCCCTTAAACTGCCATAACCCACAATGCAAATAACTGATTAAATAAATAAGCACTCTAACCTAACACCCCCTAACCTAACACCCCCTAACCTTACACCCCCTAAATTTACCAAAATTACCTAAACTAATAAATTCTAAAGTTACAAAAAATTAAAAAAGGCTAACATTACAGAAAATAAAAAATCAAATTACCAATTTTTTTTTTTTTTAATTTTATTGAAATTCAAAGAAATACAATGTAGAGCTGCATAGATGTTTTTATTAGAGGGGTCAGCAATTGTTAACACTAGTGGGACTGGGGAAGTTGTAGACACTTAATTTTTTTGCCCCTTGAGCCAGCGCTGCAATTTCCACAAAAAGTTTTCCCGGTTGCTTTTGCTTGTTTGTTCTTTGCTCCTCCCCTGCCCAATTTCACTATGAATGTTGTGGGTGTGCCGTGGGGCTTGCGAAGTTGCGCTGCTAGCCTAAACCTGCCTGCCTATCTGTGCTCACTGCTTAGTGACGTGTGGAACAGTGGAGTCACTCACTGCTGTGCTGTCTCTCTAAACGGGAACCGGGAAAACGTGAGGGGGATGACTGGCACCTGACCGCATGACACTGTCTCTAAAGTGAAGGAGCCACGTATGATGGCCACCAGACCGGTACGGTTATGGTACACTGAACAGGTAGGAGGGCGGGCGGGGGTCTGGGGGTGGGCAGAGTGCAGAGGTGATTGGCCATAAGAAGTGGTAGGCACGTGTCCCTGGGCTGTGCACTGACAGAATTGGAACAGAGTCAGAGAGCAGAATTTTCATAGTTTGCGCGCCTAAACCTTTTCTTTAGTGATTTTTTTTAGAGTGCTCTGTTTATCTTTCATTTGATGCTCTGCTGAGCCAGGGAGCAGCTCTAGGCATGAGCTTTATAATTAATGCAGTGCAGATTACATATTTTGTATGTGTGTGTGTGTGTGTCTGAATTTTTGTTTGTGTGTTGTGTCTGAGTTTTTGTGTGTGTGTGTGTTTTTTGTGTGTGTGTGTGTGTGTGTGTGAGTTTTTGTGTGTGTGTGTTTTTTTGTTTGTGTGTCTGAGTGTTTTTGTGTGTGTGTGTCTAAGTGTTTGTGTGTGTGTCTGAGTGTATTTCCGAGTGTTTGTGTGTGCATCTGAGTGTGTTTTTAAGTGTGTCTGAGTGTTTGTAAGTGTATGTGCCTGTGTTTTTGTATTTGTGTGTGTCTGCTTTCTGGGGGGGGTGACACCACAACTTACCGCACCTGGTGACACCAACCCTAGTGAAGCCACTGAGCACCGCCGCCGGGAATCGCTGCCGGAAGCCACCGCCAAGGACCAATGCCGCCTCCGAGGATCACCACATCTGGAAACACCGCTCCGCATCTACGCTCTGCGCCGCCCTCACTGTGGATGAAGATGATTGACCCGTCTTGAAGAAGATCTTCTCCGCCGGACTTCAGGACCTGTGAATATCTATATGGGGCTTTAGTGTTAGGTTTTTTTAAGAAAAAATTTAGGTTTCTTTTGGGCAATTTGTAAAAGAGCTAAATGCTAGGGTAATGCCCATCCAAATGCCCTTTTCAGGGCAATGGGTAGATTAGGTTTTTTAGTAACATAGTAACATAGTAGATAAGGTTGAAAAAAGACCGAAGTCCATCGAGTTCAACCTTTACAAATCTAAAATACTTACAAAAAGCTCCAGTTAAGCTTAAATAACCCACTAAAAGGTGACCCATTTAATACTAGCAATCATATCCATGAATTTTGTTGCAGGAAATTAAATCTCCTTTCCTCCAACCTTAAATTGTGACCTCTTGTCACAAACAATTCTCTTGGAATAAACAGAGCTTCTACCATCTATGTATATGAGCCTTGAATATATTAATATAAAGTAATCATGTCACCTCTCAAGCGCCTTTTTTCTAAGGAAAACAGACCCAGTTTGGCTAGCCTCTCCTCATAGGTTAAATTCTCTAATCCCCTTATTAGCTTTGTGGCCCTTCTCTGAACTTTTTCTAGTTCCGCAATATCTTTTTTTGCGATCGGTCCCCAGAACTGCACTCCATACTCAAGGTGAGGTCTTACTACGGCTTTATATAGTGACAGAATTATGCTTTTCTCCCTTGAATCAATGCCTCTGTTAATACATGCTAGTATCTTATTAGCCTTTGTAGCCACTGCCCTGCATTGTGCACCCATCTTTAGCTTATTATCTATTACTACTCCCAAATCCCTTTCCTCTTCTGTTTGGCTAAGTCTTGTCCCATTTAAAAAATACGTTGCCTGCTTATTTGTACTTTCAAAATGCAGAACCTTGCATTTTCCCGTATTAAATTTAATTTTCCATTTACTTGCCTATTCTTCTAATTTTTGCAGATCCCTTTGTAATAAAAGTTCATCCTGTTCTGACCTAATGACCTTACTTAGTATCATCAGCAAAAAATAGAGATGTCACTATATAATCCTTGCTCCAAGTCATTTAAAAAAATATTAAAAAGAACAGGGCCCAGTACTGATCCCTGGGGGACTCCACTGATTACCTTTGTCCAATCTGAGTATGATCCATTTACTACTACTCGTTGCTCCCTATCTTTTATCCAGTTATTTATCCATGAGCTAACATTTTCATCTATTCCCTTTCCCTTCATTTGTGCATTAATTTATCATATAACACTGTATCAGGTTTTTTATTTTGGGGGGTTTGGTGGGTGGGGGATTTTACTGTTAGGGGGGACTTGGTGTATTTTGGATGTAAAAGAGCTGATTATCTTGGGGCTATGCCCTGCAAAAAGTCCCTTTAAAGGCTACTGGTAGTTTATTCATAGACTAGCGGGTGTTTTTATTTTGGTGGGCATTTTAGGGATTAGGTTTAATGTTAGCCTTTTTTATTTTTTGTAAACTTAGCTTTTTTTATTTGTTGTAACTTTAGAATGTTTTAGTTTAGGTAATTTGGGTAAATTTAGGGGGTGTTAGGTTCGGTTGCGTTAGGTTAGGGTGCTTAGCTATTTAATTAGTTATTTCTGTGGGTTATGGCGGTTTAAGGGGTTAATAAGTTAATTAGGTTTATTGCAATGTGGTCTTTATTGCGGTTTAGGGGTTAATAGGTTACTAATGTTTATTGCGATGTGGGGGTTTTGCGGTTTAGGGGTTAATAGGATAATTAGGTTGATTGCGATGTGGGTGGTTGACGGTTAAGGGATTAAGGGTTTAATAACTTTATTATTTTGCAATGTGTGGGTTTGCGGTGTAGGTGTTAATTTTTTCATGTGGGAGGTTCTTTTTTTTTGTTATACTTCGTGCGGGTGTTTTTTTTTTTTTTGATACTTGATGCGGGCGGTTTGTTTTTGCTTTTGTAATGCTCCGTTTGTCTTTGCTGCATCCAAATATGGGGGAATCGTGCACAAGCACGTTTTAGCTGCTTACAGCTACCGTAAGCAACGCTGGTATTGAGGGTTGAAGTGGCGGCACATTCGGCTCAACGCACCCTTTTTGGAGCCTAACGCAGCCCTTCAGACAACTCTAAATACCAGCGTTGTCTTAAGGGTGCGTTGGGAAAAAAAGCGGCGTTAGCTACGCGGGTCTTTACCGACAAAACTCTAAATCTAGCCGATAGTCCTTTAATAGGCTGACTAATAGCAGCCATGTCACTTAATTTTGGTATACATTTTAAATAATTATAGTCAAGATTTGCACTCATATATCTCTTTATATTAGACAGAGGATGAACCTTCATCCTTCTCAGTTCGGTAGTTTAATTAAACTTTCAATTTGGTGAACCCAGGATTTTCCCGTTTTTAGACCTGATATCAATATCCAAGTTTGTTGATATTTTGAGATAGTTTGTGTAGTTTACCCTATCTTATGTAACATATAGCACTCTCATTTATACAGTGTATATATAATATTTATCTGTGTATATACTCTTTATATACATATACATATATATTGAAATGTATTTCTTCTTCTTTATAGACTTCATTATGCAGTCCCCAAATGGCTCTCCGTCTGCCCCTAGCATCTCTCAGCCTTTAGAGACATCCAGGGCGCCTTCCAAGAACTTTTAAATTACATTAATTCTGCCATTGCAGCAGCTTTAAAACAAAATAATCCCACCCTTTCTGGCCTGTAGGTCTCATGCCCATCCCCTGGGCGCTTCACATAGGGGTGATAGAACCTCCTCCCCAGAGGAAAACAGGGTAAAAGAACCCTTTACCCCCAGGGTGTACAAGAGGGGTATCAGAGCTCAGACTCTGATAATTTTGATCAGTCTGAATTTTATTTGGATGACTTGGCATGGAAGGCAGATGAACAATCTGTTCAAGAGATCCTTCACTCTGCTTCGCATCCCAACATGCCTTTTCTGAAGTCGGCAAAGCATGAGGAGACAGAAGAGGATTTAGTGGACCCTTTGGAAAATCCAATCTTTAGCCCTAAACACATAAAACACCCTAGATCCTCTGAATGGTCTCTGGCTCTTCATCTTTCCCGTTTCCTGCAAAGGCGTCTTCGCAAAGCCCTAGACTGCAAAGATTGCAACAAACTCAGGGCTACCTTTTTGACCAGGAAGAGTAAGGACCCAAGGAAGGGCATGGACAAGGCCCTCAGAGTGGTTCAGGACAAATTGCTAGATATCTCTGGCCCTCTCCGGCTCTTCCTTGGATCCTTTCGCTATACGAGAATGAGCATTTCAAAACTTTTGTTTTCTAGGCAATGCGAATGTAGCAATTTTAAGTGAGCACAGAAGATCTGCTCTGCTGCGCATAAACCCGCACTTAGCAGTTTTAGCAGTAGAAGAGGCCGGCTCTTCAGCCAATGGACTTTTTTTTGAGGGATCCGTTCCTGCAAATTATGAGGCATTATGTCTCTACTTTTATCTCCATCGAGAAAATACAGTCCTCCCTAAGAAGGGTCTTCAAACCCACTCAGGTTTTTGGCAGGGCCGGAAGATTCAGGGGTTGTCTCCCCAGGACAAGACCTCCCAGAATCGCCTTGCCAGCAGGCCTAGCTACCCCCCAGAGTGAGTATACTACCTCCCCCTCCCTCTTTCCACTTTCTATTTGTGGGCAGACTCTCTCATTTTTCCCTTCAGTGTGACCAAATCTTGCAAGATCCTTGGATCTCTCAAACGATTCGAGGTTTCGAAATCAATTTTATTTGTCCTCCTTTCCAGGACCCCCCAAACCCCATCATCTGGTCAAAAGAAGCTGCCAGTCTGGTGCAAGCAGAGGTACTTTCCCTCAGTCACAAAGGCGCAATAGAACAGGTCTCTTCTTCAGACCCAGGTTTCATAAGCAACCTTTTTCTGGTCAAGAAGAAGACAGGCGGTTTTCGGCCGGTCATCAATCTGTGGGATCTCAATTATTTTGTGACATACCGCCATTTCAAGATGGAGGGTATTCACAGCTGAGAGATCTTCTCCATATTGGCGATTGGCTGGTATGCCTGGATCTGACCGACGCATATCTCACTGTGCTGATTTGTCTTCAACATCGTAAATTCCTCAGATTCATCTTGGCGAATCAAATTTGGCAGTTTACGTGCCTTCCATTTGGCCTCAGCTCTGCCCCATGGTGTTGTACCAAGCTGATGAAACCTGTGGCAGCTTCTCAAAAGCCGAGGTATTCGCCTTATCATATACCTCAACGACATTCTCATCATGGCGGAGGATTCTACGACTCTCAGGCATCACCTCAGCAACACTCTAGACCTTCTTCAGCCATTTCTAGGCTTTCGCATAGACTCCACTTCGGGTCTTCTGCTCCTCCCACAAGACAATATAGACAGAATCAAGCTGGAGATTCAAGGGGCCCTCTCTTCCCTCATCCATCAGACAGCTGTCCAGGATCATTGGTCTCTTGTCTTCTTCCATTCAAGTGATCTTTCCTGCTCTGCTTCATTACCAGGCTATGCAACGCCTGAAGATTCGATCTTTCTGGGAATCCAGGTCTTACCAACAAAGGATATTCCTGACAGATGAAATGAGAGTGTAAATGTCCTGGTGGCTACTCCACATGGAATCATGGAACAGCAAAGCTATTTTTTGCTCTGGTCCGGATTTTGTTTTATCCTCGGATGCCAGCCTCCTGGGATGGGGAGCTACCTGTGGAGACCAGGCTTCCGGAGGTTCTTGGACCTCTCTAGAAAGCTCTCCCCACATCAACTGTTTAGAGCTACTTGCAGGATCCTTTGCGATCCGATGTTTTTCCAAACATCTTACGGACTGCTGCATCCTTCTTCAGATGGACAACATCTCAGCCATCCAATACATCAACCCCCTGGGTGGCACCAAGTCCAAATCCCTTTTGGATCTAACCTCCGACCTCTTTCGGTTCTGCGTTTCTCACAACATTTCGCTCCAGGCGCAATACATTCCTGGGATCACCAATACAGTAGCAGATTGGTTCTCTCGCTTCTGGAGAGATTCCAGCGACTGACGACTTCTTTGCCCTGTTTTTCTGTCTATCCAGAAATCATTTGGTCCATTTTCTCTGGACCTATTTGACTCCCGCACCAACCTTCAACTTCCCAGTTACTTCAGCTGGCTCCCAGATCTAGGGAACGAGGCCACGGATGCATTCCTGCAACCTTGGCCTCTAAGGAAGGCTTATGCTTTCCCTACTTTTGCCCTCATTCTGAGATCCCTTTGAATGGTCTGGAAAACCAGATGCTGCCTGACTCTGGTCTCCCCTTTTGGCCGATGCAACCTTGGTTTCCTCTCCTTTGGAGATGTCAATTGCCCCTCCTCTCCTTCTTCCCCCTGTCCCAGACCTTCTGTCAGACCCAAGAGGCCAGCCACACCCTTTGAAACTTCAGGGACATCTCACTTTGTTGGCTTGGCAGATTTCAGGGGATCCTGGGCATCAGAGGGCCTTTCTAAAGATGCTCAACTCCTCCTCAGAGAGTTCTGCGCCCCAGGTACCCAGAAATGTTATTCTTCAGCCTGGGCGTCATGGGTTCATTGGTGCGATAGCAGGCAAACTGATCCCTTTTCAGCCCCTCCTAATCTAATCGTGAATTTCTTGACAGAACTTTTCCATCAGGGGAAAGCTTATCGCTCGCTGAACGTTATTCGTTTAGCTATTTCCACAGGACATCTGCCTTTGAATGGTAGTCCAGTGGGCAAACACCCATTTGTGTGTTATATTTTGAAGGCCATTTGTTTGAAATGTCCTCCTTTACCTTGATATTCTCAACTTTGGGACGTTTCTTCAGTCCAAAATTTTCTCAGGTCTTGGCCTAATAATGAATCTCTCTCCTTGAAACAACTGTCTGCAAAATTGGCCATGCTTCTTTGCCTCGTCTCCTTTTGTAGAATGTCAGACATTCGGGCTTTGGACTTAGAGGGTCTCTCCTTTTCTCCAGAGGGTGTCTCTTTTGTAGTCTCTCAACGTACCAAAACTGCCTCGTCATCCATATTTTATCCCTATTTCCCAGAGGACCCCAATTTTTGTGTGGCTCTTTGCCTTAAAGAATATTTGGGCAGAACCTCATCTTCTCGCTCGTCTCAGAGGGGTCAGATTTTAATTTCTTGCATTCCCCGTTTAAACCGGTTTCTTCTCCTACTCTGGCCAGATGGATTTGTTGTCTCATGTCTTCGGGTGGCATTGATTTGTCTTTCGGAGCACATTCGGTCAGAGGGGCGGCAGCTTCCAGAGCCCTTTTGTCGGGCAGTCAGCTTCAAGATATTCTTAAAGCCGTAGACTGGGCCTCAACTTCAACTTTTTCCCATTTTATTTTAAACCTATTCCTCATGCAGCTAATATTTTTACTTCTGTGCATTAAAAATGCAAAATATGAAGCCTCCTGTCTTGCTGTAAAATTAAAATTATTATATCCATGGTGTATAAATAATCTAGATTTTATTAAAGACAGGAGGCGAATATTTTCACTTCCCTTTTCTTCCCTCCCAAAAAAAAAAAAAGTGGAGGGTTGTCTGGGTTTATGATTATTGCATGATTTAATGATTATCATAGGGAATGGTGGTTATCTGTTTGTTTCTCTTTTATCTTTCAGTTTAATCATCTGGATGATTCCTGCCCATGGTTTCTCTCTGCAACTGTTATTTTCGGATGATCATTGACGGTTTCAGTTTTCGTTCCTGTGTCTTCATCGCAGAAAAGAGGAAGTTACTATATTATGTTGGGACTATTATACCCTAGCTGTGTGCTGATTGGTGCTGTACTGTTGCAACTTTTATGCAAATCTCTGTTCAGTTTTCTTTGCTGCTGTTTGGATTTCAGTAAAGATTTGATGCAAAATATTTGCCTCCTGTCTTTAATAAAATCTAGATTATTTATACACCAAGGCTATAAAAATCTTAATTTTACTTCTATCATATAATTTGCTTTATTCTCTTGGTATCCTTTGTTGAAGAAGCAGCAATGCACATATTACACAAGTTGATAGTAAAAAGTTTTTGCTTGCAAGCTAACATGACGCGTGCAAAAAACCAAAGTTAGAATATGGCGACTGCGTTAGCATATTCCCTCACAGTCTGCAATAGAGCGTGAAAAGTGGAAAAAAACGAACAACCTACTCAATTGCAACCCCGATCGCATTTTTTTAAGTGTGCTAACCCGACACGAGACTATATCAATATTTAAAATACTAATGTTCTTCACATAGCAGAATATGTTCTATTTATACATAAAGAAAATCAAGGAGAAGCTGGCACTCAAATATAAAGCAGTCTTTTATTAATAAAGGAATGCTTTATATTTGAGAGACACCTTCTCCTTGATTTTCTTCATATACTTCTTGGGCTGCTGGGGGGAAGCCTGGAAGGTGATAAGCACCTACTACAGTTGACCTTTGTATCCTGCACCTTGGTGATGTGCTGACCCTGTGTGGTTTTTTTTACACTAATTATACATAAATAAATATTTCTTCATATATCTGATGGTATTTTGGTACAATATATATATACCTACAGTATATACATTGATTATTATAATAGTTATAGATATATACAGATATATATAGGAATATCTATTTAAATTTTTTAAAAACAAACGGCTAGATTTAGAGTTCTGCGGCCAAAGGGGTGCGTTAGCTACGCATGCTTTTTTTTCCCTGCACCTTTCAAATACCGCTGGTATTTAGAGTTCACATATGGGCTGCGATAGGCTCCAAAAAAGGGAGCGTATAGAATATTTAACGCCACTTCAACTCTCGATACCAGTGGTGCTTACGGCTTCAAAAACGTGCTCGTGCACGATTCCCCCATAGGAAACAATGGGGCTGTTTGAGCTGAAAAAAAAACACCTGCAAAAAAGCAGCGTTCAGCTCCTAACGCAGCCCCATTGTTTCCTATGGGGAAACACTTCCTAAGTCTGCACCTAACACCCTAACATGTACCCCGAGTCTAAACACCCCTAACCTTACACTTATTAACCCCTAATCTGCCGCTCCCGCTATCGCTGACCCCTGCATATTATAATTAACCCCTAATCTGCCGCTCCGTACACCGCCGCAACCTATGTTATCCCTATGAACCCCTAATCTGCTGCCCCTAACACCGCCGAACCCTATATTATATTTATTAACCCCTAATCTGCCGCCCCCGCTATTGCTGACCCCTGCATATTATTATTAACCCCTAATCTGCCGCTCGGTACACCGCCGCAACCTACATTATCCCTATGTACCCCTAATCTGCTGCCCCTAACACCGCTGACCCCTATATTATATTTATTAACCCCTAATCTGCCGCCCCCAACGTCGCCTCCACCTACCTACAATAATTAACCCCTAATCTACCGACCGGACCGCACCACTACTCTAATAAATGTATTAACCCCTAAAGCTAAGTCTAACCCTAACACTAACACCCCCCTAAGTTAAATATAATTTAAATCTAACGAAATAAATTAATTCTTATTAAATAAATTATTCCTATTTAAAGCTAAATACTTACCTGTAAAATAAATCCCAATATAGCTACAATATAAATTATAATTATATTGTAGCTATTTTAGGATTAATATTTATTTTACAGGCAACTTTGTAATTATTTTAACCAGGTACAATAGCCAATCAGATTGAGCTCGCATTCTATTGGCTGATCGGAACAGCCAATAGAATGCGAGCTCAATCTGATTGGCTGATTGGATCAGCCAATCTGATTGAACTTGAATCTGATACCTTAAGTCCGATTGGCTGATAGAATCCTATCAGCCAATCGGAATTGAAGGGACGCCATCTTGGATGACGTCCCTTAAAGGAGCCTTCATTCGTCGGTAGTCCGTCGGTAAAGAAGGATGTTCTGCGTCGGCGGGATGAAGATTGAAGACCCCGCTTGGAAGATGACATCGCCCGGATAGAAGACTTCTTCAGCGCCTCTTGGAAGATGACATCGCCCGGATGGAAGACTTCTTCAGCGCCGACTGGAGGATCACTTCATCGGATGGAAGATTTCTTCAGTGCCCCTTGGAGGATAACTTCTGCCGCTCCGGATGTCCACTTCCATCGCTGCTCGGCTGAGTGAAGACGACTCAAGGTAGGATGATCTTCAGGGGATTAGTGTTAGGTTATTTTAAGGGGGGTTTGGGTTAGATTAGGGGTATGTGGGTGGTGGGTTTTAATGTTGGGGGGGGTTGTATTTTTCTTTTACAGGCAAAAGAGCTGAATTCTTTGGGGCATGCCCCACAAAGGGCCCTTTTAAGGGCTGGTAAGGTAAAAGAGCTTTGAACTTTTTTAATTTAGAATAGGGTAGGGCATTTTTTTATTTTGGGGGGCTTTGTTATTTTATTAGGGGGCTTAGAGTAGGTGTAATTAGTTTAAAATTGTTGTAATATTTTTCTAATGTTTGCAAATATTTTTTTATTTTCTGTAACTTAGTTATTTTTTATTTTTTGTACTTTAGTTAGTTTATTTAATTGTATTTATTTGTAGGTATTGTATTTAATTAATTTATTGATAGTGTAGTGTTAGGTTTAATTGCAACTTAGGTTAGGATTTATTTTACAGGTAATTTCGTAATTATTTTAACTAGGTAGCTATTAAATAGTAAATAACTATTTAATAGCTATTGTACCTGGTTAAAATAAATACAAAGTTGCCTGTAAAATAAATATTAATCCTAAAATAGCTACAATATAATTATAATTTATATTGTAGCTATATTAGGGTTTATTTTACAGGTAAGTATTTAGCTTTAAATAGGAATAATTTATTTAATAAGAGTTAATTTATTTTGTTAGATTTAAATTATATTTAAGTTAGGGGGGTGTTAGGGTTAGACTTAGCTTTAGGGGTTAATACATTTATTATAGTAGCGGTGTGGCAGATTAGGGGTTAATTATTGTAGGTAGGTGGAGGCGACGTTGGGTGCGGCAGATTAGGGGTTAATAAATATAATATAGGGGTCGGCTGTGTTAGGGGCAGCAGATTAGGGGTACATAGGTATAATGTAGGTTGCGGCGGTGTACGGAGCGGCAGATTAGGGGTTAAAAAAGGGGTTAAAAAAAATATGCAGGTGTCAGCGATAGCGGGGGCGGCAGATTAGGGGTTAATAAATATTATGTAGGTGTCGGCGGTATTAGGGGCAGCAGATTAGGGGTACATAGGGATAACGTAGGTTGCGGCGGTGTACGGAGCGGCAGATTAGGGGTTAATAATAATATGCAGGTGTCAGCGATAGCGGGGCGGCAGATTAGGGGTTAATAAATATAATATAGGGGTCGGCGGTGTTAGGGGCAGCAGATTAGGGGTACATAGGGATAACATAGGGATAACGTAGGTTGTGGCGGTGTACGGAGCGGCAGATTAGGGGTTAAAAATGTTTAATAGAGTGGCGGCGATGTGGGGGGACCTCGGTTTAGGGGTACATAGGTAGTTTATGGGTGTTAGTGTACTTTAGAGCACAGTAGTTAAGAGCTTTATAAACCGGCGTTAGCCCAGAAAGCTCTTAACTACTGACTTTTTGCTGCGGCTTTAGATTTCTAACGCTCACTTCAGCCACGACTCTAAATACCGGCGTTAGAAAGATCCCATTGAAAAGATAGGATACGCAAATGGCGTAGGGGTATCTGCGGTATGGAAAAGTCGCGGCTGCAAAGTGAGCGTTAGACCCTTTCCTGACTGACTCTAAATACCAGCGGTAGCCCAAAACCAGCGTTAGGAGCCTCTAACGTTGGTTTTGACGGCTACCGCCAAACTCTAAATCTAGCTGATATTCTCCTATGTAAAGAACATTGGAATGTGAAATATTTATAGTAAATAAACAGTCAGACACGTTATTTAATATGAATTTTGCATAAATATGTTTTTTAAATGTTTTTATATATGTATATACTGTATGTCTGAAAAATACATACAAACACATATGCATACATAAATACATCTGGTCACATATATATACACACACACACACATACACACACACATATATATATATATATATATATTTTTTTTTTTTTTTTCATTTATAAATAATTGGGTCTTTGGTTCAGCAATTTAATTTTGATCTATCAACTAACTGAAGAACACAGTAATGCTTCAGTAGTGAAATGAAGTTTATTGGATTAACAGAAAATGTGCAATATGCATCAAAACATTAAACAGGTGCATACATTTAGGAACCCTTGTCATTTTGTTCTAGCACTGATTAATTGGAACACACAATTGGTTTGGTGAGCCCATTAAGCGTTGAACTTTATAGACAGGTGCATCCAATCATGAGAAAAGGTATTTAAGTTGTCCAATTGCAAGTTATTCTCTTTGACTCTCCTCTGAAGAGTAGCAACATGGGGGCCTCAAAACAACTCTCAAACTGAAAACAAAGATTTGAAAACAAAGATTGTTCAACATTATGGTTTAGGAGAAGGCTATAAAAAGCTATCGCAGAGATTTAAGCTGTCAGTGTCCAATGTGAGGAACATAGTGAGGAAATGGAAGACCACAGGCACAGTTCTTGTTAAGGCCTCCACCTTTTCTGCACACATGCCACAAACAGAGTCGCTTGAGGTATGCAAACGCACATTTGGACAAACCAGCTTCATTTTGGAAGAAGTTGCTGTGGACTGATGAAACAAAGATTGAGTTATTTGGTCATAACAAGGGGCGTTATGCATGGCGGCAAAAGAACACAGTGTTCCAAGACAAACACTTGCTACCCACAGTAAATTTTGGTGTATGTTCCATCATGCTGTGGGGCTGTGTGGCCAGTGCCGGTACTGGGAATCTTGTTAAAGTTGAGGGTCACATTGATTCCACTCAATATCAGAAGATACTTGAGAATAATGTTGAGGAATCATTCACAAAGTTGAAGTTACGCTTAGGCTGGATATTTCAACAAGACAACGACCCAAAACACTGCTCTAAATCTACTCTGGCATTTATGCAGAGGAACACGTACAATGTTCTGGAATGGCCATCCCAGTGCCCAGACCTGAATATCATTGAAAATCTGTGGGGTGATTTGAAGGGGGCTGTCCATGCTCGGCAACCATCAAACCTAACTGAACTGGAGATGTTTTGCAAGGAGGAATGGTCCAAAATACCTTCATCCAGAATCCATATATCCAAATATTTGCTTTAGAGAATGTTATTATTATATTATTATAACTACTAATGTATTTTTTGTGTGTTTTGTGACACTTTTTATTTGAGTGTAATGGATGACCAGAGCTCTGAAGTCACGGTATCCCAACACACTTTAAATTCAATTGAGCTCAAGCGATCGTGTTTACTTTCAACCTTTAATACATTCGCCGCTTCTGACATGTGCAAACTGCTGCGATAAACCCGATATTGCTTACGTGCAACAGTTAGCGTGCCACTCGTAATCTAGCCCAACATGAGGAATATATATGAAACCACCAATCAGAAACTTCTGAGCCTACCTAGTTATCTTTTTTAATAAAGGATACCAAGAGAAAAAAATTAGATAACAGAAGTAATGTGGAAAGTAGTTTAAAATCACATGCTTTGTCTGAATCATGAAAGAAAATATATGGGTTTCATGTCCCTTTAATGTGGATGAAAAATAAGCAAGCTCATTACACTCATATTACAAGTTGTGAATTAAGTGTTGAGTTTGAGCATAAACAAAAATACGGCTACAAAATGTAGTGCTTTTTTAGACCTGAAGTACACCATTATTTTTATTAGTACAGCATAGAACTACATAAAAAACTCCACTGCTTTTGCACCATTTGTTTTTTTCTTGAGTGATATCCAACATGAATTGTACATGCTGCACAAAGATTGCTTGATAAGTGCAGGAACTCATTTATTTCCGTCTCTAATTGTCAACAACAGAGATGACACGTTAAACAACGCTCAAGAGGCTTTTCCAGGGCTGTGTCCCTGATTCTAAAATGATGAAAATTGTCCTGACCAAATTACAGTTGTAAATAGTTTTATTACAATTACTTGAACTCCATATTCTATATTTATGCATATATGACCAATACCAACATATTGTATTCCTGACAGCCAGTACCTATATAGTGGGTATTTACTGGCTAAGGTGTGTGTCCCACTGGCCTGATCCTGCATAGTGTGCCCTGCTGGCCGGTACCAGTGTAAATATGTTTCTCTGGCCTGTTAATCTATAGTGTGCTCTTCTGGCTTGTTACCAAATGTGTCTTCATAAACATGTAGTCATAGAGATCTGTGACTGATAATAGTATGTAGAAAAGTATAGAGCCCGGAGTCACGTCAATGAAAGTTAAAAACTTCTTTATTTATCCATTAAAACAGGTTTACAACAGTGTAGGTACTGGGGTGGTGTGTCTGTCTGTTCCACTGATGCGTTTCGGCTGTTATGCTGTAGTCATAGGGTAGATACTGACAGAAACACCTGTGTATTTAAAACCAGAGACACCCTCTGATAGGTTAAAAACAAGAAGACAACCTTAGTTGACTTGTAAAGTTGTATAAACACATCACATAGTTTCATTTCATAGTCCTCCATTAATCAAAAAATGAAAAGAGAGTTAGTGCTAACAAATAAATGTATATAGTGATAAAAAAACAGAGCATACAGGGAAGCATATATCTTAGGGTATGGAGGACCAAAGTTATGACATTAGTGAATAGTCTCCCTACCATCCCAGTTTGTGTAAATGTATTATTTGGCATAAATCAGTATTAAGGTTTTTGAAATAGAAATAACTTTGGTTCCAATTTTTGTACTTATTATTGTTAATTGTGTTTCTACAAAAAACTTAAAGTACAATCACCAAGGGGGAGATGCATTTTTAAGATTAACCATTATTTGTTTGTTTATTTGTTTATTTATTCAGTAGCCAACAAAGGCCGTTACTCCCAAAGATTAATTGCCAAAAATAGTCATATTCACTATTTAGACCTAGTGGTAGTCTGGTCTTGAGTGTGAGAATCCAAAAGACCTCTTATTTCGTAAGTTGGAGATCCCTGTCACCCCACGTTTCGGTCAAGGTACGTGGTCAACAATGGTCCACCTTAACCCGTCTGTTTTTTTGTTGTGTACATATTTAAAGTGGGAGATGAGAGGTGTAGTCAATGTGCCATTCTTAATGTTGCAGTTGTGTTCCCGTATCTCCGGTGATCTGATCTCCCTTGAGGTCATGCCTACATACTGTAAATTACAGTGTGTGCAGGTCAATAAATAACATAGGTGGCTCTACAGTTATATCATATCTTATGTGCATAATATGCCCCAGTGTTGGTACTAGAGAATCCATCCCCCCAGCTGTACAAATTCAAATGCCTTACAGTTGGAGAAGTGACATTTAAATACTCCCTTAGTGGAGAGCCATGAGCTTTGGGTATTAGTTGTACTCCTCATGCATGTTGGAGGCACTCTATTCCCTAATGTTAAGCCTTTTCTATAGGCAAAATGACAGCCACTTCTAGCAATATCCACTAGGTCATTGTCTGCAGTTAGCACTGAGAAATGTTTTTTAATTATTCCACAAATTTGATGGAATTGGTCACTATAGGCAGTAATAAAGGTTGTTTTACCCATCTGTTTTGTGGTTTTAGACCTACATCTGTTCTTTTTATGTAGGAATTCTTCTCTATCCATTGATTCAATTGATCTCCTGATCCCTCTGACCATTGGTTCTGTGTAGGACCAAGATACTAGTTTGTCAGTGAGTTCATCAGCCTGCTCTTGAAAACTCAAGTTATCAGAGCAATTTCTCCAGACTCTGATGAACTGTCCTTTTGTGATGGCCTTGAAAACCCTGTTGGGGTGTCCATTTCTTACATGTAGCAGGGAATTACCCGCTGAAGGTTTACGGTAGATTTTAGTGTCAATGTGTCCCCCCTTGGCAGAGATAGAGCCCATGAGGGTTACACCCAGATAATTTATATGACTTATTATACTCATAGGTGAATGAAAGACCTATGGTATTGTTATTGAGTTTATGTATGAAAGCTTCAATCCTGGGCTCATCTCCCTGCCAAATCAAGATCAGGTCATCTATAATTCTCCTATAAAAGGAGATATAAAGCTTGAAGGGGTTGTCATCTCCAAAGATGTGGGCCTGCTCCCACCAACCCATGAAGAGGTTGGCGTAAGAGGGAGCGAGCTTCGCTCCCATCGCAGTACCACATCTTTGGAGATAAAACACCCCTCAAACCTGAAATAATTGTGGGTTAACAAGAATCTAGTAACCTTCAATATAAATTCCCAGCTGGTATCATCATACAATAACAATCTTCAAAAAAAGAAGTTGATTGCTCGCAGCCCGTCCTCATGTGAAATTGATCCTCATGTGAAATTGATCCTCATGTGGAATTGAGGAATATAGGGCTTTAACATCAGCCAAGGTTGATTTCCTGACCATCCCTGATCTTTTAATAATTCCAAAAGTTGTTTATTTTAGTATCTGTGAGGTGACTGGGTAGGGCCTCCACAAGGGGCTGGAGAATGGCATTGAGCCATTGGGACAGGTGTTCAGTTAAGGACCCAATTCCACTTACCAGTGGACGATGTTGTACCTCTGGTGCGGGTTTGTGGATTTTGGGTAAGTGGTTGAACACAGGGATTATAGGGTTATTAACAAATAAACAGGTATAGGTGTCATCATCAAGAATGCCAATGTCTCTACCCTTATCTAGCAGATATTTAAGTTCCCTTTGATATCTAGGGGTGGGATCTTCTCTGAGGTGGAGATATTGATCTTTATCGTTGAGTTGTCTGAGAGCTTCATTAATAAACTGAAACCTATTCATAACCATAATAGAGCCACCGTTGTCCGCTGCTCTAATGATTAAATTATCTTTCTCCAGTAGGCTTTTTAGAGTGTCCCTTTCAAATGTTGTCATATTGTTTTTGGATTGCTTAGTTCCTATACGCTAGTTCTGTGAGGTCCCTTTCTACCCTTTTTTGGAATGTTTCTAGTGTCTGGACTCTAAAGTGTAGAAGGTAGATTTCTCTTTGAAAGAGGAGAATTTTACAGAATTGACGCTATAGGTGGTCTCCACAGTGTAAAGGTCATTGAGAGCAATCAAGTCACAGGTTTCTGGAAATGTAAGACTTGCTTGTGTCTCAGAACCCTCATTAGTGTCAATTCCAGTGGAGTTAGCCAACATCGGGTCTCCTTGATGAAGTCAATATCGTTAGTGATGAAAGTTGGGAATTTATTCAGCCTTAACCCCCTAGGGAATACCCATACTGTGGTATCTGGTCAAAATTTGAACATCCCATTTTACTTTATGTTCCCTCACCAACAATAGTTCCATTTCATCAAATAGAGAACTTAGTCCAAGCTCAGTTCATCTCTTTCCACTGATGATTTAAGGGAAACGTTTATCCAATATGGATTCCATTATGGTGAAAATGCAAACTTTCCCAGAAATGCACTTTTTAAAAAGTAGCTAGTATTGAAAGTCCAAAAGGAAGTTTATGAAACCAGTACTGGCAGCAGGATTTAAAATGCCTTTTTGAGCAACCTTTTTAGCAATCTTTTTTAAAATAGCCTTTAAAACAACCTTTTAAGAGCAAAGGTAGCACCAAGGATCAAAGGAGGCCAGGTCCCCTATATCAGAAAGATAAGACAAAAGAACTTAGCTAGTAGCGTATATTGTATGAGATATTGAAGCTATCTGTTAAGCTGTCAGTTAAGCTGTGCGTTGCCCAGGAAGTGAGTGTAGGTAAGTAGGTAAATAGCTAAAGCAGTCACTGCTATTTTCAAAAGAACCAGCCACACTGTGTAATGTGTTCAGGGTCAGCCGATATACAGCAATCAGACTCACAGTTCCTAGGGGAGTTACTGCCGCTCAGTCCTGGGGAAAAAAAAGCACTGCTATCGACTCCATTACTTCCCCTCTTCAAGACGGCTCCTCCTCCTAGCAGGACTCTCCAGGTTTGTGGTGTCGACAATCTGCTTGGAATGTATTGCATTCTTTAATAAGGCATTTACTTATCACTACTTGACCTGTCAGTTAATTTCTTTGCTACTTGTCAATAAAGAATACTTGTTTCACAGCATGACTTACTTTCCTTTAGTGAATGCTATAATATGAGTGAATATAAGTGAAATATGAGTTGCATTATTCACAGGACGAAGAAAAAATATGCTGCTCCCTTTTGATGTTGTACTTTGAAGGCTAACTGATGTCAGAATGGGCCACCATACAGCAGGTATAGGTCTACCACTCAGAGTTCTCATTTCCACTTCTAATATTCCTATAGGTTACGCAATACATCTCTATAAACATACACTACCAGACAAAACTTTTAGAAAACCTACAATTTTCCAGTTTTTATTGACATTTAAGCAGTTCAAGTCTAGTAATGCTATTGAAATGTTACAAAGGTAAGCAGTAAACTGCTGGAGATTAGTTTAGGTTACACAAAACTGTAGACCATTAAAACCCATAAAAGTGTAGGTCTTCTGTTTAGAGATATCACAAAGAAAGCCAAGGTGTCAGGGAGCACACTTTCCTACACCATTAAAAGGCACTTGGAAAGTGGTCTGTCAGACCCATTTGAAATCTTGAGTGCATGACACAGGCTTTTCGTAAAGTGGCAAATAGGCAAAAATATGGTTCCTTATTGTGTGACCCCAACTGTCAAACATGGAATAGTAATTGTTATAGTCTGGGAAACTTTTTTTGGATCCAGATTTGGCACCCTGAACCAACAAGACTACCACAGCATTTTGTAGCACTATGAAATACCCTCTAGTATAAACCTAGGAGTTTATTCTACAGAACATAATGACACAAAACATACCTCAATGTTATGTCAGACCTACCTTAGAAGAAAATATGGACGCTAAATCATGGAAGGGTTGACAAAGCCTCTGGAATTAAACTGTATGGAGCTGGTTTTGGATGAACTGGACAGAAGGTGAAACAACCTACAAGTGCAACACATTTTTGTCATGTTTGCAACTGTATTTGGAACAACTTTTAGAACAATTTGTGATTTGCATTGTAGGAAGAATGTCACAAGTGTGTGTGCTGCAATATCTGCGTGGCTATTTTGATAAAATTTTGTTAAGCATAATGATTATATTTTTTCTTTTTTCCTATGTTTTAATTTCAAAGTAGTGTATCACACAACAGGATTGTTTTGAACACTAAAGTCCAAATTAAAGTTTAATGATTCATATAGAGCAGTGTTTTTCAACCAGTGTGCCGTGGCACACTAGTGTGCCGTGAGAGATCCTCAGGTGTGCCACGGCAGACTGACAACAGTGCAGGGGTGTCCCTCTTTCAAATATTGGGAGGTATGTGACAGGCTCATCAGGCATCATTTACAACCATGACATTGACATTCATTCACAGACAATCATTATGATTGTTTCTAAAAGAATGTCAATATGCCATGTATAGTTTGTAGGAGGCATGGCATGACAGCACAGTACAGTGTGTATGTCTATATATATATATATATATATATATATATATATATATATATATATATATATATATATATATATATATATATATATATATATATATATACTGTATTAGGCTACAATGTGTGATTTTGTAAAATTTTGGGATGGTGGTGTGCCGCAGGATTTTTTAATGTAAAAAAGTGTGCCACGGCAAAAAAAATGTTGAAAATCACTGATATAGAGCGTTTCAATTTTGAAAATCTTTACAATCTACTTCCATTATCAAACTGTATACAATCTTTTTATATGCACACTTTCTGAGGCATCAGCTCCAATTCAGCATGTGCAAGATTTCACAGTATATACTTTATATACTTTACAAAAATGAATTGGTCAGAATTTTTTTTAGAGCGCTATTACATTGTCTATCTATTTTGCATTTGTTGATAATATATAATAGCTCTTTAATGGAACTGATGCTTCTTTTAATTAAAGATTTTTATATTTAAAATGTTTACTTTCTTTTAAACCATGATTATTTATATCATAGTAATAACTAATTAAAATGTTGAATTTGTTCATTAAAATAATATAATATACATTTCACATTCTAAGGCTGTAAAATTTTTGTTTTTTTAAAGACTACATTGCCAGAATAATTAATCAACTTCACCTTAAAGGGACAGTCTACAATATAATTTTTATTGTTTTAAAAGAAAGATAATCCCTTTATTACCCATTCCCCAGTTTTGCATAACCAACACAGATATATTAATATACTTTTTACCTCTGTGATTACCTTGTATCTAGGAACCTTCTTCCAGCCCCCTGATCACATGACTATTTATTATCTATTGAGTTGCATTTAGTACTGTGTTGTGCTAAATCTTAAATGATTCCTCTGGCGTTAACACAATGTTATCTATATGACCCACATGAACTAGCAGTCTCCTAGCAAATAAAAAAGCATGTGATAAGAGGCTGTCTATAGTGGCTTAGAACAACAGAAGAAGCAGACACCAGGTAACGGCAGTTTCGAAATCCAAATTTATTTCTGTGAGACAGTGCAAGAACAATGTGCCCCAAACATGTAGAGAGAACAAGGCCTCTTACGCGTTTCGTGGGAGAAAACACACTTCGTCAGAGAGTGGCTTAGAAACAGGCAGAAATTTAGAGGTTAAATGTTATAAAGTATATTAATATATCAATGTTGGTTGTGCAATGCTGGGTAATAGGTAGTAAAGACATTAGCCTCTATTTATCAAGGTCTGTCGGACCTGATCCGACAGTGTGGATCAGGTCCGACAGACCTTGCTGAATACGCTCGCTGTATTCAGCATTGCACCAGCAGCTCACAAGAGCTGCTGGTGCAACGCCGCCCCCTGCAGACTCGCGGCCAATGGGCCGCCAGCAGGGGGGTGTCAATCAACCCAATTGTACTCGATTGGGTTGATTTCCGGCGATGTCTGTCCGCCTGCTTGCTCAGAACAGGCGGACAGGTTATGGAGCAGCGGTCTTTGTGACTGCTGCTTCATAACTGCTGTTTCTGGCGAGCCTGCAGGCTCGCCAGAAACACGGGGCATCAAGCTCCATTCAGAGCTTGATAAATATGCCCCATTATCTATCTTTTTAAACAATAACAATTTTAGTGTAGACTGTCGCTTTAAGATTATTTTGCTAATATAAATGCAATATATATGCAAGGACATATTTCATTGCAAAAAACCCCAAAACAAAACAAAGAGAAGTCATAGATGGTCAGTGGAGTACCATGTACAATTATAAGGATAAAATACATTTTTAAAATATTTTCAAAATACTTATTTGTTCTGAAAGGGACATGAAACTCCAACAGATAGTTTAGATATGATTTTCAACAAAGGATATCAAGAGAACAACACAAATTTAATTTTGAAGTTTACAAAATCCTTTTTGATGATTAATCATTTTCAAAACATGAAGAAAAAAAATAACATACAAAAACTTTAAAAATATATATTTTTATTGAAACCAGCAATATACAAATATATGCAAATATATTGAACACATATCTGGTAACATTTTCATAATTTAACCATTCTGTAAAACAAATTGTTCACAATACAGTAAGATCTAGATTACACTAAGATCTAGATTACAAGTCGCTTGGCAAATCAGTTGCGAAAACTCTGCTCGCATTGTGGCTTTTTCGCATTTTTGGTTGCGCAGGTATTACAAGTTGCAAAAGTTATTTTGCGTGCGCATTGAGCCGCGTAATGCAAACCGAGAAATCGCATGCACATTTACGTATCCCCATAGAAGTCAATGGAGAAGACAAATAGAAAGAAAACCCTAATGTGTTGCGCAAAGCCCATAACGTATTCTCCTTGAAAAGTGTACATGAAAATGCGAATATTTCATATTGCGAAAATGTTTTTGTAACGGAATAGGTTCTATTTATTTTTAAATAAATATTTCCCTATATATTTGGACTGATATATACATTTATTGAGAGATATGTATATGTAAATATATATATATATATATATATATATATATATATATATATATATGCAGTGTGTATATATATATATATTTATAAATATATATATGTCTAGATATCTCGAGATCTATATGCCTCTATATCTCTTTGAAAATATCTCTGAGATATTGTATAATGTGCATAAGATTGTAATGTGAAATCTTTTCATTATCTACATAGTTAAACTTATCTCTATACATATAAAGCCATGTTTCTCTATGTATGTGTATGTCAATGTAAATTTCCTTTGTCTGTTTTTTTTTCCTAACACCCAAGATCTCTTAAAACTTGTGTGTGCAATATTTTTTTAACATAATTTTTCTTAGACAGTGTTAATATGAGTGTAACTGAATTTTGTAATGTATTTCTGAAGTGTTTCGTGAAACTTTTTTGTTGCGGAAGGCATCTACTACAGCTCTTCGAGTGTGGAAAGGATTGTTGCGTAAAAGGCGATTTCCCACGCGCAATTACGATTTTTCACAACTTGTAAAACCAGCGCAATGAAAATACATGGACCCTCCTAATTCACATAAGCAGGCTCAGTTGTCTGGTTTTGCAACAGACTGAGGAGGCTGGTATAAAATCCTATGGGTTCTGAGGTGTCGCTCATTCCCAGGTAGATCCAGAGGAAGCATAGGACTAATAGAAAGCAGGTCTGGACTGTGCAGTGCGGCTTTAACCTCATGTGCTGCAATATTGCGTCGGTCAGGCTGAAGCTTTCTCCAAGAGGCTCTCTAAGGAGTTGTTAAGTTACAAAGCTGGTTCTATTCACCTAAGATGAGGACATAGTGGCTTCGGGAGACTCTGTATGTCAGCGGTTAGTCAACCCAAAGCTTTATACTTGCTGGGATTCCTTCTCTGGCACAGAGCTTTTCTATTCCGCGGCCATTTGCCTACACGGCCAAACTCTGACCCTAATATACATAAACTTTTTATGCATTCTTGTCTTGAAGATTAACCAAGTGCACCTTCAGAGATCAATCAACCTGATGGAGAAAATAAAGCAACATTAGAAGTGGTAACAACTCAGTTTAAAACCTTCATAGCCAGCAGCTTGTGAATGATATTACTGTACATCAAACACTATCAATCTCAGCCTATTGAGTTTCTTCAGTAACAACATAATTATTATTATATTATGCTAGCCAAGGTGTATAGCATTCCTATAGCAATCACTGCTTACATAGAGGGACAAAATACCAGTAATTTGAATGAGGTCTTTAGAGGATACATAAGGATTACTATTTTTAAGGCTACCATTTTTCTGGTGACCATGGTGATCACCTGAAAATTAGAGGGGCACCCCGCAGAGGAACTGCGTTTTTTAAAATCTACCATGAAATACTCTAATGATACTTTTTCTCATGTGGTTTGACAAGTAAAACGTAAGGAGAGACATGCTTTACCAAATTGCACTCATATTGTTTTACCTAGCTTTGTTAATAGAAATCAATATTACTTTAACATTGACATATATAGCCACATATTAACCTTTCAAATATGTAAGAAGGTGCAGGGACAACCCTTATCTGCTGTGATTCAGCTTGTTTTGAAAATCATACAGAAGTATAAAGAAAATTAAGTGAACCCAATTTTGTTTTTATAAAAAACTCTAGCCTAGAATATGTGTTTTACTTTAACTACAATACATTGTCCTACTATTAATTCAGCCCACCTCACCAACATCCGAGAGTCTATAAGATTTATTATTGCTCTATAATTATAATGGTTTTAGCTACAACGTTAATATATCTCATTCCTTTTTTTATTTTGTGTTCAAACATTTTATTCCTTCACTTTCTACCAGACCCTATACTTTACACATGGAACTGTTTAATTCTTGTCTTCCTAATATCTCTAATGAACTTGTCCCTTAGTGTGCTGCCTAGAATGTCAGTCTCCCATTTCACAACATTTATTTGCAAAGCAATTGTAAACCTGGCCTCTTCAACACTTAAATAATTCATTGTTCACTTTGACCCTGTGATACTCATTCTCTTGTTACTGTAATCTTGTCCTCATGTGACACTTGACTTATTTGCTTTGGTTTTGTTCACAAGAAAAGTGGTGGCTTTTTGGGGAAATGTTATCCTAATGTTATCCATGAGGTTTCCTTAGATTCAGTAAGCGAACACTTGGATTTTAGATAAAATGCAGAAGTTATGTTATAGAATCATTTGCAAGTGAAATCTTAATGTGATCATGATGACATCAGTCTGGAAAGAATATACTTTCTGAGGAAATGTGATCTAAATGTAACAATGGTAAATTATTAAGTTTGCTAAAATAAATAGAGGATCTGTATTATTAGAGGTCTATTCAGAGATCTTACATCACCTATGCTGTATAAGGTTTTCTATAAAATTGATTATGGATTTATTTTTCTCCAACTAATATACCATAGTGCACAAAAAATGCAGTTTACTTCTCCTGTCTCTAAGAGCAAAGCCAATTTGAGAAATTGAGGCCTTAGTGTGTATAATCCTCTTATTTTAATTTTTCTACACAAGCCCCATAGCCCCACTGACTCGCTCATGGTACACCTGATCTTGTCCAGACACCCCCCCCCATCCCGTCACAACTCTACCCTCGTTTCATGGCAATGCCTACAAAACATAGGTGGTTATCCGTGAAGTGCCAACCCCTATATTTCATTTATGGAGATGTCACTACATATCTTGTCATAAATACCACTCCTCGCTTTGCTATTTCATATCTTTTTAAACATACATTTTTTATATTGATTCATTTTAATTGTAAAATAATAAGATGACAAAACCTAAAAATAAGGTTCGGCATATCGAAGGACAGAGCTTATGTCAACCATAGCATCTGGATATCAGCAAAAGAACAAATAATAAAGGTAACAGTGTGCAGATATTGGAATTAAATCTAATTAAATCTAGTTAGCACAGGGACGAGAAGGGAGAAGTTGTTCACTAGGAAAAGAGTACTAAAGGAGAAAAGGAGAAATGTGTAGAAAGGAATGGGGAAAGGTCCTGGAGTGCCTGATCTGGGATGGAGTATAAGTTTAGGAAGAGAATTGCCCCCCCGGGAGACTAAGGCCACAATATTAAAAACATATTCTAAAAAATGGTGGTGGGGGGGATGCAATGTGTCTCCCTTCTGAAATAATATGGAGCTTCTGCAAAACTTGGGTGGGGGTGGTGGTGGCAATTTGTAGTGTTACTACAAAGCACAGAAAGTGGGTTTACTGAAACCAAACATAGTTTCTGTGTAGGAACACTTCAAATAATGCCTGTGTAACCTAACTGTAACTAAACCTGCACTCCCTGTTACCTGTTACTGTCTCACACAGTAAAGTCAAACATGGCTGACACCCTATACCTAATCTGCAGGGCTGCACTTGGAATATATTGCGCTACTGGCAACATATCCCAAGTAAAATGCAGTTTACTCCCCTGGAACGGCCAGCTAGCACAGAACGTTTACATCTATGTCACGTCTTCGCTATACCTGACAAATAAAGACAACAACAACAAAAACCTTCCTGTTATAACTATAGGAGCTATGTTGATACAGAAATATACAATGTTTAAATTATATGCATTTTCCTGTATAATGCATTTTAGTTTAAGTCTCGTATAGATTTTAAACATTTAAAAAAAAACATGTAATATCTATACCATACTTGGATTAAAATGGTTTATACATAATGCATATTATGTATAAAGCATTATGTATAAAGCATATCAATTAAACATTGTACATATACAAATACTGCTCTTCTAAACTATTAATCCTGTACGCCCCCTCGCCCCCAGAGCAAACTAACTCAGCTAAGCGATTAACCCCTAATCTGCCAACTGATATTACGGACTCTGGTAATATTAGGATAAAGAGTTACGGTTATACTATGGGCTTTTTTTATTATGAGGCATTTCCCATATTTAGCATTGCTCTTGCAATACTAAATGTGGAAAACAAATGTGCCCCCCCATTTGCGACGAAATGTGGACAGGTGCAAGTCATGTGATCCTTGACCTTCTGCAAATTGATAAGTATAGCCTTATTTTGATTTCTTTATATGCAAGAAAAAGATTTTACTTTACCTTACACATTGATCTTATTAAACATTGGAGTGGGGAAGGGAATAGATCAGCAGAGGAAAGATGTGATATAAATAAAAGTGGAAGCAACTGGCATGAATGGAGAGGGAGTGGTACAAATGTAATGCAAGTGTATATCAAGGAAAGAAGACAAGATAGATAAAATAGATCTACATGAAAAAGGTAGGAGAAAAAGAGGGAAAATGAAGAAGGCTACATTGTGCTGCAAATTTTTCACATTGATCCATTTTGCCTGCTGGAGTGTATGTTCACACATAGCATAATTTTTAACCTTTAGTTTGCCATTTAAAATAGCTTCATTTGCCTGTTGAAACGGTCACCTACACTGCCAATTTTAGTTCAGGACTACTGGTTATAGAAGAAATCACACTCCCAATAGTGATATTATGGGAGATAGGTACTAAAATGTTTGATTTAAATTGTTCCCTCTAAGTATTGGTCTTTGTGTATAGTGAGAAAGTTAAGATAAGGAAGTTTCCTCTCCATGCAAGTTGGCCCATAAAGGGCCAGATTACAAGTGGAACGGTATTTTGCTCTTCTGCCATAGCGCTAATTGCTCTAGAATTAAACTTTTTGCGCTCATCGAATTGTGCTGGTATTATGATTTGAAAGTTAAAAGTTATCACTCACGCACTAACACGACGACCGCAAACAGCTTACTTCTAGCGCAATTAGACTGTCGCGCAAACAATAACCTATTCCCCCATAGAAGTCAATGGAGAAAAAAGAAGTAGAAAAAACACAGACTTGCTTGCAAACACGATTTCATATTCCAATATGCGCATACCCGATCACATATTGTAATATGTGCAAACCCGACATGAAAATATGAATATTGCATAAATATGCTTTTACATGTTCTCTTCTACCCAATGGCAAAGGATTCAAATGCCCTTCTATATGTCTATATTTGTGTGCATATGTATTTATGTGTTTATATGTATGTATGTCTGAAAATACATATATACCATATAAATACATTAATACATATGTACACATATACATACATATACATCTTTAGACATGTATATGTATGTTTCTCATTGTTAAAGTCCTTTGCTTGCCTTTTTTTTTCCTAACACCTGAGCTCTTATAAATTTTGTGTGCAATTAACATATTTTTTTATTAAATAGTGTTATTATGAGTGTAACTGAACTATGTCTTTGTGAAACTTTTTTGACTCACTTAACAGTTAACCACAGCTTTTCTAGTGTAAATCGCAATTTAACCGGCTCGCAAACAAACGCGAAAACCCCAGAACAATCATTTGCGTGCCACTTGTAATCCTTAAATGGGTTGTGGTTTCTTTTAGCAAAAACAGCCATTTTTAAATACAAAAACTAACTCAAGGAGCAAATTGCCATACATTTTCAGTTCTGCGGCTCGTATAACAAGCTGTTGGAAAAACATTAATTAAAACCAATTTACAGTCTAGTGTCCCTTTAATATCTCATTTTATGAGGTGGCATTGAGGATATAAAAACCTCATCTGATGTTCTCCCCAAATCCCCAAACCAACCAACTAACCACTCCCATAAGCTTTGCGCTACACCAGCAGCATACCTAGATATGCTTATATACTACCACATGCCTCAGACTGCACAGGTGTAACCATGGACTGTTCTGACATCCCTTCCTACCTTCATTTCTGATTTATAATACTCAAGAGGTACCTTTGAACACATTTTCTGTTCCTAACTGAGCAACTCTGTGATTGTTGTCTTCTACAAAATCCCCATTAAAAGGAGAGAAGTTATATTTTCATCTAGAAAGAAAATCCCTAAAAATAAACCAGTCAATGCCTCTTTTTGACAAATATTTGTATGAAACTCCATGAGAAAGTCTTGTTGTTTTCAAGCTGTAAAACCTAATCCTATACACATCCTTTTTCTTACTACTCCATGCAGGCTCATTAATATTTTTATCAGGTTTTATGACTGGTATAATAGCTGAGGGCTGGCAGCAAAACAAATCTGGAACCATTTTAACATTGGCTTTTCTTTTGTAACAGCATAATAACAAAATTATCCAGCACATTTGAGTGAATATGATTTTGAAAAATAATTGTTTTGTTCTTTCAGAGTTTGTTATTTGTATGTTAACTCAAGGATGGGCGATTTTCAGATAATGCACAATGAACATATGGAACTAAAGGATACTAAGATAAAAAAATATTTATTTTTGAAGAACAATTTCTAGAAGGATTTAGGGACTTAAAGGGCCACTATACACTCATTTTTCTTTGCATAAATGTTTTGTAGAAGATCTATTTATATAGCCCATAAAGTTTTTTGTTTTTTTAAATGTATAGTTTTCTTATTTTTAAATAACACTGCTCTAATTTTCAGACTCCTAACCAAGCCCCAAAGTTTTATGAGAATACCGTCAGCTACCTTCTCCAGCTTGCTCCTGTTTGTGTAAAGGGTCTTTTCATATGCAAAATAAGGGGGAGGGGGGGAGTGTCTTATTTCCCATTTGCAGTGGGCTTGCCAGCTATCTTTTCAACAGAGAGCTTCTAAGTAAGTTTTTAAACAGTTTTATACTGGATTTTTATATCAGTATCTGTGCATCTTATTCTTTATAGTAGTGTCTATTACATGCACTTATATGAAAATGAGTGTATACTGTCCCTTTAAAGGACCACTAAATGCAGTAGAACTGTATAATTTACAAGTGCATATTAAAAAGACAATGAACTAACACTTACTCTGAATTTCAAATAAGCTGATTTTTTTCTTGCAAATTTATATTTTTTCCCTTGTATCATGTGACAGACATTAGCCAATCACAGACTAGTATATGTATAACCTGTGACCTTGTGCACATGCTCAGAAGGCACTTGTTCCCCAAATATTGTGTATATAAAAAGATTTTGCAAAATTTGGTAATGGAAGTAAATTGGAAAGTGTCTTAAAACTGCATGCTCTTTCTAAATCATAAAACTTTATTTTGACTTGAGTGTCCCTTTAATTATATAACACTGAAACAAATAGCAACTATTAGTTAAACACATTTAATGCAGAGGCCTAATGCAATGCAAATGTTGAATGTGGTGCTTTGAATATAAAAACTAATGAAGTAATATTCCAACAATTCAGAAAGTAATGGAAAATTATTGTAAAAGTGTTTTGCAAACATATTTTGCACAAAAATTAAGTACTGATCAGCTAGATTACAAGCTTTGCGCTACGGCTTGTAATGCTGAAAATATGGCATTTTCAGCGTTAAAACAGCATTGCAGCTATTACAAGTGTTGTCGGTATAGGTGTACCGCACACCTTTTAGCCTGTAACGCAACGTCAGTCCCGCACGTAAAAATTATGTTTTTTCATGGGATTCCCATAGCACCGGTATTACGAGTTTTGGAGTGAGGCTAAAAAGTGAGCATTACAGCCTAAAACAACAAGCTCTGTACGGCCATCTAAAGTCAGTAGTTATGAATTTTACGTTGCAAAGCTGTAGAATAAAACTCATAACTAAACTCCTACAAAGTACACTAACACCCATAAACTACCTATTAACCCCTAAACCGAGGCCCTCCCGCATAGCAAACACTACAATAAATTTATTAACCCCTAATCTGCCGCTCCCGATATCGGCGCCACAAATTTTTTTATTAACCCCTATTCCGCTGCTCCCGACATCGTCACCACTATACTAAAGTTATTAACCCCTAAACGGCCACCCTCTCGCATAGCAAACACTATTTAAATATTATTAACCCCTAATCTGTCATCCTCCCACACCGCCACTATAATAACCCCTAAACCGCAAGCCCCCCACAACGAAATATACTAAAATAAACCATTAACCCCTGAACCTAACAAACCCCTAACTTTATATTAAAATTACAATTTCCCTAGCTTAAATTAAACTAAAACTTACCTGTCAAATTAAAAATATTAATTTTAAACTAACAATTAAACTATTCTAATTATTAAACTAAAATTAAACTAACTACCAATTAAATAAAACTAAACTACCAATAAAAAAAATCCTAACACTACTCTAAAATTACAAAAAGTATCTAATTACAAAAAAATAAAAACTTACTAAATTACAGAAAAAACAAACACTAAATTACGAAAAATAACAAATTATCAAAAATAGAAAATAATTACACCTAATCTAATAGCCCTATCAAAATAAAAAAGCCCACCCAAAATAAAAAAAAAACCTAGCCTACAATAAACTACCAATGGCCTTAAAAGGGCCTTTTGTGGGGCATTGCCCCAAAGATATCAGCTGTTTTACCTGTAAAAAAAATACAAACACCCCCCCAACAGTAAAACCCACCACCCAACCAAGCAACCCCCCAAATAAAAACCCTAACTCTAATATAATCTAAGCTCACCATTGCCCTGAAAAGGGCATTTGTATGGGCATTGCCCTTAAAAGGGCATTTAGCTCTTTTACTGCCCAGACCCTAAACTAAAAAAAAACCCACCCAAAAAACCCTTAAAAAAACCTAACACTAACTCCAAGATGATCCACTTACAGTTGTTGAAGTCCCGCTTGAAGGATCCATCCAGCCAGCGAAGTCCTCATCCATGCGGCAAGAAGTCTTTTTCCAGGTGGCCTCTTCTATCTTTATCTAGCCAGCAAAGTCCTCATCCTTGCGGCAAGAAGTCTTCATCCAGGCGGCCTCTTCGATCTTCATCCAGCCGGCACAGAGCGGGTCCATCCTGAAGACATCTGATGCGGAGCTCCTCTTCTTATGGTCGCCGACGTAAACTGAAGCTTTAATGCAAAGGACGTGATTCAAGATGGCGTCCCTTGCATTCCTATTGGCTGAAAAATTTGAATCAGCCAATAGAATGAGAGCTAATCAAATCCTATTGGTTGATTCAAATGGGGGTTTGTATAGTGTTATGGGGTGTTTGTATTCTTTTTAAAGTAAAAGAGTTGTTTATCTCAGGACAAGTCCCTACAAAAGGCCCTTTTAAGGCCCCCCCAAAAGGCCCTTTTAAGGGCCCTTGGTAGTTTATTCTAGAGTAGGGTTTTTTTTTTTTTTTTTTTTTTTTTTTTTAAAAAGCTTTATTTTGTGAACAGTTATAAAATAACAACATGAAAACGATACCATAATAAAGTATTGTTACATCATACAATGTATTCGCACATAAATTCTGTTTTAACATTGCTAATGGTAATCTGTAGCTTGAAACTGTAACTCAATGTCCTTCAGTGAAAACCATAAGCTGTTTACGGATGTAACATGTTGATTAGACCACAGTTGGACCAAGCTTATTCCAGCTCAATTCTCCAAGTAAAACAGTTGGAGTGTTCACATGCATTTCTAAACAGTGCGTTCCATATAAGGAGGAAGGAAAATCAGAGAGAAAAGGAAAGGAGAGTAGAAAGTAGTAAAAGGTGGGGAAGAGAGATGAGGGAAAAAAAAAAAAACACCGGGGGGAGGGGGGGGGGGGTAAGGTAAGGGAGAGGGAAAGACATCCAGTTCGACACCCTTCTCAGACCTCTGCAAGACCAGTTGAGCTCTTATACCACCTCCAGCACCCTATAGGGCCTTGCCTTCCCAAATTAATGTCATGTATTCATGCGTTTCCATGTTACCAACCTTCATGTAGTGAAACCGTTCCAAACTCAGCAGATCCCCGACTCCAGCCCTCCACTCCCCCAGAGTCGGCACCTGTGTAGATTTCCAGTGCTTCGGGATAAGACCCTTTGCACAGTTTAAAAGCAAGAGGAACAGTTGGCGTTTCGCTTCTTCAGCTATCTTTGGTATTTCATGATAGATGAGGTACTTAGGGTCGGGAGGAAGTATCATCCCTAGGAGCCTACCAGCCTCCCCAAACACCCCTTCCCAAAAGGGTTGCACAAGAGGGCACCGCCACCACAAGTGCAGCAATGAACCTTCCTCCCCACAGCCCCTCCAGCATTCCCCATTCAAATGGTGATATATCTTCCTCAGTCTCTGCGGGGTCATATACCACCTGCTCAGGAATTTGAAATGCATTTCCTGGAGTCGCATTGAGACCGAAGCTTTTCTTGCTTTATTAAATATTGACCGCCAAGCCAATGTATCAAACTCAACGCCCAGTTCTCTGTGCCATGCAGCTATATACGAAGGCTTAGCCTCTCCATCTCCTTCTATTAAGAGTTTGTATAGTAAGGAGACCAGGTGGCGCGGAAGAATTGGTGAGGTACATAGTACCTCAAATGGAGTTTTCTGTCTGGTCAAAAGTTCTTTATTTTGTGCATTATTGAAGAAATGCGTCAACTGTGCCACCCGAAACCATGAGGAAAACAATTGAGGATTCCAGATCGCCAGCTCCGCTTGTGTCTTAAGACGATCCCGATCAATTACATTTGATATGGTTACTTCGGAAAGTGCATACGACGACCCCGGAGAGAACACCCTGCTCGCCATTCCAGTATCGGGGTTTTCACACACAGGAGTGACCGGTGCAGTGGCCGATGAGATATAGCTCTTGGATTTAATAAGCTTATCCCACTCACGGAACACATCTTCTATGAGAGGATACAATGAAATGCATTTAGGACGGTGCCCCACGCTTATCCAAGCCAAAGAGCCGACATTGCCTCTCTGGAGGATCTCCCTGTCCAGTCCTATCCAGGCCTTATCTGTTGATCCATGACACCATTCAACAATTCGCTGGAGAATCATAGCTCTATGATACTCAGCCAGCATAGGAACTCCCGCTCCTCCTCCACTCCTGGGTAGATACATAGTTTTTTTGCCTATCCTGGGTTTCAAGTCATTCCAAATATAAGATTCGATTATCATTTGGATTTGATGTATCAAGTGCTCGGCTGCTGCCAGAGGGACAGTTTGCATAACATATAGCACTCTGGGCAGCACATTCATTTTTGCTACTTGAATTCTACCCATCCACGAGATGGATTTGTTTTTCCATGACGCCAGATCTCCTGCAATAGCGTCTCTGATATTTTTATAGTTAATATTCACTATTTCTCTGAGTGAGGGAGCGAGCCAGATACCTAAGTATCTCAGCTGCTTCTCAGCTATTTTCAGGGGACAACCATGAGTCTGCATCTCAAAGGCCTCACGTGGCATGGTGATATTCAAAATCTCCGATTTCGAAAGATTGAGCAGGAAGTCCGAGACTCGGCCATATGCTTCAAACTCCACCAGAGCCGCCTGCAAAGAGGCACCACTGTCTGCCAGAGTCATCAGCACATCGTCCGCATACATTATCAACTTGTGTTCTGTCTGTCCGACGCGTAGACCTCGAATAGCTGTGTTAGCTCTTATCTTGCTAGCCAACACCTCCATCACGAGAGCAAAGAGCAGGGGAGAAAGTGGGCACCCCTGCCTCGTCCCGTTGGAAATATGAAAGGGCTTGGAGAGCATCCCATTCACTCTGACTCGCGCGCTCGGGTCAGAGTACAGTGAGAACACCCCGTTAATAAAACGGGGACCGAATCCCACCTTCATCAGAGTGTGGCGCATGAAGGACCAATTGACTCGATCAAATGCCTTCTCCGCGTCCGTCGATACAAGTACCAGCGGCGCGGAGTCGGCATGAGCAACAGAGATCAGCTGTATGACCCTAAGAGCGTTGTCTCGAGCTTCTCTGGCAGGGACAAATCCAGCCTGGTCCGTAGATATCAACTGGGGCAGGTATTTTTTAAGGCGGTTTGCTATGACCTTTGCCAAAATCTTAACGTCAACGTTAAGAAGAGAAATTGGTCTATAGCTGCTTGATTGATTCACTGGTTTATTCGGTTTGGGAATGACCGATATAAAAGCCTCCAGCATCGATCGAGGCAGAGCCGGATCACTTAAGAGACGGTTAAACAAGTGGAGCAAACGAGGCACAAGAATCTCCGCAAAAATTTTGTAATACCGAGCCCCGATTCCATCAGGGCCCGGGCTTTTACCAACTTGAAGACTCTTAATAGCCTCCCCGATCTCCTCTGGCACAAAGGGGGCCTCCAACTGTTCTGTCTCATCCTCCGATAATCGTGGCAAATCTATTTCCTCTAAGTAATCTATAATCTCCTGTTCCGGGTTTTGGCCAGTACGGGGCTCCTCCTGTTCCTCATTCAACGAGTGAATGTTGTAAAGGGAATCGTAAAAGCTCCCAAAAGTATTAGCTATTGACTGCCCATCTTTATGGACCAATCCATGATCATCAATTAACTCAAAGACATATGAATTAAGTCTTTTTCGCGCAAGCGCTCGGGCCAGAAGTTTCCCAGCTTTGTTGCCGTGTTCGAAAAACCTTTGCCGCAACACAAGAGCCTTTTTATGTTGCTCTTCTTGTAGGTGCCTCAACAGCGCTGATCTGGCCTCTGTAAGTTCCTCCTGCAACCCATTATCATTAGGGTTATTCTTATGTGCCGTTTCTTTCAGAGCCACCTGCGTCAGCAAGCTTGTATATAGCTCTCTTTTAGATCTACGTAGTGCAGCACAGTGCCTCATCAGAATGCCTCTGAGCACACATTTGTGAGCCTCCCATACAGTAAAACTGTCGACTATGCCATCTGTATTTAGGCAAAAGTATTCGTCTAGTTTTTCATGCAGCTCTTTTCTCAAGAGCTGGTCATTCAGGAGATATTCATCTAACCTCCATATGTAAGGTGTTATTGGAGAGTCAGGCCATTCAATCGTGCAGCGGACTGGAGCGTGGTCCGACCAAGTAATTGTATTGATATTACTGTTTGTTATAACTGCCAGTCCAGCGGAATCCGCAAATAGGTAATCTATCCTCGTGTATTTCCTATGAGGATGTGAATAAAATGTATAGTTTTTAATTAAGGGGTGAAAAGTACGCCAGACATCATGCACAACCAGGTCCGCGAGTGACTTAGTGAGATGTTTAATTACCTTGTGGGGAGCACTGGATAGACCATCAGAGGTGTCCAAGATAGGATTTAAGGACACATTAAAGTCCCCTCCCAGATAAAGAGTACCCTCCTGCACCTCCATAATTTTAAGCATAACTTTTTTAAAGAACAGATCCTGAGCTCTATTTGGGAAGTAAAGATTGGCCAGGGTCATAGGCCTGCCGTATAGCTTACCGGTCAAGATTAGGTATCTACCATTTGGGTCTCCTATCATTTGACCCAGCTGGAAAGGCACTGTGGGACGGAGCAGTATTCCCACTCCATTCTTTTTTGATGGACCTGAGGCGAAATAGGCTGTCGGAAAGTGTCTATTGAACCATTTCGGTTCCCTCAGTTTGGCGAAATGCGTCTCTTGAAGAAAGACAACATCGCCACCCATCCTATGAAGGTCCCGGGTAACTATAGATCTCTTATTTGGACCGTTAAGGCCCTTGACATTGATAGTGATGAGCTCAATTGTATGACACTTAGCCATTGTGTGTGACTTAGCCATTTGTAGTTTATTAATCATACACCTACAAGTGGAGGGGGGACAGGGGAAGAGGAAAAAAAAAAAAAAAAAAAATATATATATAAACCCCTAATGGACGGGGAAGAGAGAGGGAAGGTGTAAGTTAGCAAAAGAAGAACTTAGGTTAATGACAGTCCAATGAAGTAGAGAAGGAATTAAAGGGGGTCAGAGGCCTAGTATAGACCAAGCCTGAAAATGGAAGAACACCTTTCCCAAAGAAAGTAAGTGGGCTAGGTTTAAGATGGAAAGGATAATATCCAAGCCAAGAAAAAACAAAAGTAATAAACAACCGGAGGTAGTAACCTCATCACTCTTATACATGTAATATCAATAGAAGAATAAACTTTGTAGGTAATCATGACCCATAAATGCAAATGAAAACTATATTGCTAGAACCGAACATACATTTAAATATAACCACAGAAGCACACTACAATCCCCCCGCCCGAAGAAACCCAGCAAAGAGAGGCTCTCAACACTGTGAATTTTTCATATGTCTAAATTTTATATGTCCCTTCCTATTAACAATCCCTCCCCTCCCTCTATACCCCCATACCCCCTGCCCTTATCCCCCTCTTTTTTTTTTTTTTTTCTTTTTCCCCTTTCTTCTCTTCTCTTCTTTTATACTTTTTCCTTTTTGTCACAAATATAATGAATTCAGTTTGAGATTGTAACACACTTATATAAGGGGCATGGAGTCTAAAGAACCTTAAGATGCACTATGACCCTTACCCCCTACAGCTCTTGTGACTACAAGAAATAAGGAGGGGTAGACCCCCCAACTAAAGTGATTGTGCTGTTCTTCCCATCTCAACCCTCAGAAGGCTCATCAAAAAGTAGTATGAGGGCCACCAAAACCCTGTGGGGAATGGAAGCATGCTGAACCCTGAGAGTCGCCAAGCCCCACCCCTCCCGTCCTATCAGAGCCAAAAGGAGATAACAAACATTTAATACAGATAAATATATAAACAGTTGTGAAACTAGGTTTTTGTGGTACTCACATAAATCCCATCTAACCTTAATATTCCCCACCCCCCTTAGAAAGAGCCAAGCCCCTCATACATATTTACACAGTACACTATATTTATGATTAGTTAAGTGCTCTGACAAATATAATCATCATCTACAGTTTCAGCCTAGAGGGCAATCTTGTTGCTAGAGCAGATAATTCAGTCCAATAACAATTTACCCATAGTATGTGAAATATTTGTTCCATAAACCAGCTAAATTGTACATAAAAAAAAAAAAAACATGTAATTCTACCTTTATTGTAGCAGGTTGTAGCAGGTTCCACCTTTATCAATTCCCTATAAAGATCGATCTTTGGAGCAGGTGGAGAAAACAAATAACAAGAAACAAGCATTATCTACCTAGGAGGAGAAAAATATCAGCTTTTTTGTACTAAAATACTGCAATGGTGAGCATCTCAAACATAGTGACACCAACAAAATATGTTTTCCTCAAGCCCAACAGAGGGATCCTCATAGAGAGAAGTGTGATACTAAGTCAATCTGTGGTTTAAGCTGGTTGCACTCATTCCAGACCCCGTCCCGCTTCAGGCCCTTGCCGTCTTGCCACTGCTTCTATATTTGGAGGGGTGATCTGTATACCCAAGGCCTGACTGAAGGCGGGAAGATCCGCCGGAGTTCTGAAGACAACAGATGAACCATTTTTGGAAGCAATCAGGCATGTGGGGAATCCCCACCGGTACGGGATCTGTTGTTCCTTGAGCCTTGAAGTGATATAGCGTAGATCTCGCCTCTTCTGGAGAGTAGCCGGACACAGGTCGGTGAAAACCTGTATTTCTGTTCCCCCAAATTGTAGGGGATGCTTATTCCTAGCATGTCGAAGAATGTCTTCTTTATCTTTGTATGAGAGAAGTTTTATAATAATGTCCCTAGGGGGTGCTCTGGCTGGTGGTCTAGGTCGGAGTGCGCGGTGGGCTCTTTCCACCTGAATTTCTGCAGCATTAGGCGTATTTTTAAGGAAGTTGAAGAATTCTTGGATATACTGATTTATTTCAGGCGGGTTCACAGACTCAGGCACCCCACGGAGCCGCAGATTGTTCCGCCGGCTCCTGTTTTCTAGGTCCTCAATTCTGTCAGTTAGTGACTGTACATTTGCTTCCTGTGATTGTATGCAGCTAGCTTGTTGCTGTAGGTCTGAGCGCATAATTTCTTGAGTTTCTTCCACTTGCGCTACTCTGCGATCCACTGCAACTATGTCTTTTTTAAGCTCCTCAAACATTAGCTTCACATCTCCCATTGCCTCTTTTATATCATTTTTAGATGAAAGATGCCTAATGTCTTCTTTAGTGATATAATTAGTCATTGCAGGTTCTGAGCTCATGGTTTGCATAGCAGCTGTCTGCCGAGCAGGTTCAGGGACCTCTCTGGCCACACTTGGAATTGCCTCAGGGGAGATCAAATAATTTTCCATGTTGGAAGATTGGGAACCCTTGGAGGGCTTTGGGCCTTTCCTGTTAGCCATCCCTACTTCCAGGGTAGTGGGAGTCTCAGGGGTCACTTTTATCCCCTCTCTATTATTGTGTCTTGCAGTTGAGTGAATTAGACACTGCTGGGGGCGTTTGGTCTCCGTGGATGTTATGTTATGTGGTGTAACTTCTGTATTAGGCTCAGCCCAAAATCAAGCAAGTCCCCCAAAGCACAGTATCATTATGAAAGTCTCTTTTAGGCTGTCTACAGTTCTCAATGTAGTTCTGTGTGTGAGCTCAGCTGGTGCGTGCTATTTGAACCCTGTAAATTATGGCCTGGTGCTCACCACCCTTAGCGTGTGCTACACTGCAGCCTCTAGGTGCAACCCATGCAAGGGGGATGCAAAGGGTCTCAAAAGTATAAGGACTCACCCCCGGATCAGCGGTACCTCCGACCTCCTTATCTGTGGTAGAGATTGTCTGTGCGGCTACCCGCCACGCTCACTTGTCAGCAGCTGCGTCCCAAATCCCACAGGGCCCCAAATTCCGGGCCGCTTTATCTCCGGACTGTGCTACACTGCAGCCTCTAAGTGCAACCCATGCAAGGGGGATGCAAAGGGTCTCAGAAGTATAAGGACTCACCCCCGGATCAGCGGTACCTCCGACCTCCTTATCCGCGGCAGAGATTGTCTGTGCGGCTATCCGCCACGCTCACTTGTCAGCAGCTGTGTCCCAAATCCCACAGGGCCCCAAATTCCGGGCCGCTTTATCTCCGGACTTTAAACGGCTGCACCGTAAGTATGAACTGATCGTGGCCAAGGGTCTGGGCGGCAGTTATGGGTATCTACTGGCTAGGACTCACATGAATCTTCCGACACTACTTTGCATCAGCATCTCCTCCTCATGATCCGGTGCTGTGTGTCTGTGTCTATGCTTCAAATATCCCTGATCCCCTCTGGTCAACAGAGAGGAGCTTCAAATGTCAAATTAGTATCAACCACCTTCAGGGATAATTTGTATGGGTTGCTGTCGGTTCTGAGCAGCTGTGGGTCAATCAATACCGCATATAAGAGTTTAGAGGCTTCAGAGCTAAACTAGTGTGCGGCCATCAGCAAGCATGGCCAGGCTCCGCCTCTTAGAGTAGGGTTTTTTATGTTGGCGTGTTTTTTTAAGGGTATTAGAATAGGATAATCTTTATTTTTTTGGATAATTTAATTTGTTTTTTTTTGTAATGGTAGGTTTTTTTATTTTTTGTAATGGTAAGTTTTTTTATTTTTGTAATGTTAGGTTTTAGTGTAAGGCAGGTTAGGTTTTATTTCCCAGGTAAGTTTGTATTTATTTTAACTAGGTAGTTATTAAATAGTTAATAACTATTTACTAACTAGTCAACCTAGTTAAAATAAATACAAACTTACCTGTGAAATAAAAATAAAACCTAAGCTAGCTACAATATAACTATTAGTTATATTGTAGCTAGCTTAGGTTTTATTTCACAGGTTAGTATTTAGTTTTAAATAGGTATTATTTAGTTAATAATTGTAAATTTAATTTAGATATAATTTAATTATATTAGAGTTGGGGGGGTTAGGTTTAGGGTTAGGGCTACGTTAGGGTTACGTTTAGGAGTTAATATAGTTTAATTTAGCTTGTTGCGATGTGGGGGGCTGGCGGTTTAGGGGTTAATAGGTATTATTTAGTTAATAATTGTAAATTTAATTTAGCTATATTTTTAATATGTTAAAGTTAGGGGGTGTTAGAGTTAGGGTTACGTTAGGGTTAGGGTTACGTTAGGGTTAGGTTTAGGGGTTCAAATAGTTTAATTTAGCTTGTTGCGATGTGGGGGACTGGCGGTTTAGGTGTTAATAAATGTAGTATAGTGGCAGCGATATCGAGAGCGGAAGATTAGGGGTTAATAATTTTATTTGGGTAGCAGCGATATCAGGAGCGGCAGATTAAGGGTTAATAATTTAGGCAGGCGTCAGCGATGTCAGGGGCAGCAGATCAGGAGTGTTTAGTCTCTGGGTTTATGTTAGGGTGTTAGGTTTAAACTGTAATTCGCAGGTGTTAGTTTTTTTTTTGCCAGCTCTCCCCATTGATGTCTATGGGGAATCGTGCACGAGCATGTCTCAGCAGCGCTCTGATTGTGTGTGCTATGGTGCTCAACACAACCATATCGCACGCAAAAGGCGTATTTTTGAGAACTTGTAATAGCAGCGCTATAGGTAATTAAATAACGTAACTTGTCGCGTTCGTTTATTTCTCTATAGCGCTCAAAACTCGTAATCTAGCTGATACAGTTTAGAAAACTTTGGTCCAATTTGCACCATCATTACTCTGTTCATAAAATAGTTTGGCTTTCTACAGCCAATCAGGAAGCATTAGTGTGAATAATTTGATGGATGAATGTTCTGTAACATGCTTAAAATAATAATACTTAATCAAACCCATCATAATTTCTGTACAATGTGCCTGGAATTAATTTTCACTGAGTTTTTAAATATGAACTCCTTTAGAAAACCCAGTGATAACGCATTTATATTTTCAAATGCATTTGGGATACAGTAATGCTCTTATACCGTGCATAGGGACAATGCAACAACGGTATACCAATTCATCAGAAAGCAATTGTTTCCATTCGTTTTTTTGTTATTTTTAAATTCTACAGCCTTGAACTCTTGAAAACACATTTCAGCCTATTTTAAGCAGTTTACCTTTGCACAGCTTTTTTTTCTATTGAAAGAGTATGTTCATGCTCAGTTAATGTAAATAAACACATTTTTAATAGAAACTTTAATAAAATATTGTTAGAATCACACTTTTAAAATTTGATAGTGTTTGGTTATTTTAAAATGATAGTTATAAAAATGATATGCAATTATTAATTGTACATGTCATGGACTGATATAGTGGGGCCGATTTATTAAGATGCGGGCAGACATGATCCATGTAGCGGATCATGTCCGCCCGACATCAATAAATGCTGACAGCATACGCTGGGCAAGATTACATATGCTGCGGCGCCCGCAAAAACTGCATATAAATGCGGTGCGTATATTTCACCCGTCGTCCACAATTTTAACATAGAACCGCATCACAAATCGGTATCACATATTCAGCGCAAGGACTTATGCGGCGTAAATTGAGAAATGTTACTCCATTTTCACCTCGCCACACATAGGCAAGTGCAGCAAGCCTTACGCTGAAAATGTAAGTACCATAACTCCCGTAACTGCATGAAAATATTAACTAACACCTAACGCATGCTCAATATCTATCTATCTGTCAACCGCCAACCCCCACCGCAATAACTAATAAAGTATATTAACCCCTAATCCGCCATTAACCCACATCACAATAAACCTAATAAATGTATTAACCCCTAATCCGCCATTAACCCACATCGCAATAAACCTAATAAAACTATTAACCCCTAATCCGCCATTAACCCACAACGCAATAATCCTAATAAATCTATTAACCCCTAATCCACCAAACCCCCACAACGCAAATAACTAAATTACTAAGCCCCCTAACCTAACACCCACTAAATTAACCCCAATTACCTAAATTAAAAAATACTGTTACAATTAAAATAAAAGGCTAACATTACATAAAATAATAAACCAAATGATCAAAAATAAAAAAATTAAACCCAATCCCAATGAAAATAAACCCCCGCCAAAAAGAAAACACCCCCTAATCTAATACTAAACTACCAATAGCCCTTAAAAGGGCCTTTTGTAGGGCATTGCCCTAAGTTAAACAGCTCTTTTACCTTAAAAAATACTCCCTCTTAAAGTAAAACCCACCACCCAAAAAAAAATAAAAAAATAAAAAACCTAATACTAAAAAATCCTAACGGCTAGATTTAGAGTTCTGCGGCCAAAGGGGTGCGTTAGCTACGCATGTTTTTTCCCCCGCACCTTTTAAATACCGCTGGTATTTAGAGTTCACAGAAGGGCTGCATTAGGCTCCAAAAAGGGAACGTACAGGCATATTTACCGCCACTGCAACTCTAAATACCAGTGGTGCTTACGGACGCAGCCAGCTTCAAAAACGTGCTCGTGCATGATTCCCCCATAGGAAACAATGGGGCCGTTTGAGCTGAAAAAAAACCTGCAAACACCTGCAAAAAAGCAGCGTTCAGCTCCTAACGCAGCCCCATTGTTTCCTATGGGGAAACACTTCCTAAGTCTGCACCTAACACCCTAACATGTACCCCGAGTCTAAACACCCCTAACCTTACACTTATTAACCCCTAATCTGCCGCCCCCGCTATCGCTGCCCCCTGCATTTTATTATTAACCCCTAATCTGCCGCTCCGTACACCGCCGCAACCTACATTATCCCTATGTACCCCTAATCTGCTGCCCCTAACACCGCCGACCCCTATATTATATTTATTAACCCCTAATCTGCTGCCCCCAACGTCGCCGCCACCTACCTACAATTATTAGCCCCTAATCTGCCGACCGGACCTCACCGCTACTATAATAAATGTATTAACCCCTAATCCTAATCAATAATTATTTATTGACATAAAATAAGATATAGTTAGAGCATTAAACACTAGTCACACATAGAATTCACTAATTATTACTATTTATAGCATATAGTAACCATAATTTTCCTCTATATGTTTTTTCACTTGTTTTATCATATAGAATAATTTATTTATTTATTCACTAGGGCACAGAAAGCACACACAAAAAATGGAAGACTATAATTCATATTTTTTTATATATATAAGGTTTTATTTATATACATTATACAAGTTACCAATATATAAAAAATATATTAGTATATGCATCTATTCGATTGAAGCGCAATGATCACGAGAATGACACTATTTTGAATGTTATGATTCAGTAAAAATTGACGAATACTGTGAGGATAGGATATGCTTTCACAGAGCAGCAATACCATAGGGCTACACAAATTGGCTGAGGCTATTTCGAACATAGCCATAGGGTTGTATATGGATACATCATAGTGGCAGAGCAGTTCATACCCCAAGAGGATAGTAATGCATTTCATTTATGAGTTGCGGACATGTGAAATCTTGGACGTGCAGCCGCCAAATGCCACAACTGATTATGGTAGGTAGCTTATGTTAGTTTGAGGAGTTGTAGTGAAGAATCTGGAATTGGATTTCTCACAAATCAAACACACGCCTACAAGCTGTGACTCACACACATAGTGATGCGTGATTGGTTCACGCTACACGCTCACGAACCACCCCCCACACATTTGACATTGTAAAATCAGAGAGGGAGCCTAAACAAATAGACAATAGTTTATTTATTTATTTTTTTAACGATAGAAAACACACGCCTATAAGCTGGGATTCACACACATAGTGACGCGTGATTGGTTTATGCTACACGCCCATGGACTATCACCTACACATTGGACATTGTGAAACCAGAGAGGGAGCTTTAAACAAATAGACATAGCCCTTCATAAAATCAGCTTACGATATGCACAATATAACAATTCATGTTAACATTTAAACAGTTTATTGTAGGAGATCATGTCAAAAGGGGTAAGAATATATTAGGAAGAAAGTTGAGGAATTGTATTTAAAGACCGGCGATAAATGATACACGCCCACTAGCCATTACCCACACATATGGAAGTTTGAGATAGGCTAATGACACACACCCACAAGCTGACAGCTTTATACATGATACAAACAAACTAGCTGATGCTTTTAATTAATAAATAAATTAAACTTTCTATTATGAACAAAGGGGAGGAAAGAAATCCTCAGGAAATAAAGAAGTTATTAACCATATAAAATATAAATAAATAGTGCATTCACTTTCATAAAGAGAGATTGCTGAAAATTTAATGAACCAACTATATGAGCGCTGTATTTTTTTTTTTTTTTTTTTGAAACACTATTGTGCATACTGTATATGTTTTCTTCCGAAAAGTTTATGAGATATATTGTAATATCTGCCACATACTTGTTTTGATACTAGCTGTATATGTTAAAGTAGATCTATGCATACAATGGGTTATATATTCACATACTGGTATCAAGAAAAGTCAGTTTGTATTGTGAAGGTCACCATAGCAACATTTGCATAAGTAATTGGTAAATTGGGTGTGACCAATGTTTTAATTTATTTGAGGATGTATAAATAGGAGACTTCAGTTTTAGATCAGTATAACTTGCCTGAGGAAACAGAGTGGTAGCTCTGAGAAACGCGTAGCGAATTCTACTGATTTTTATTGTACACTGTTATATCTTCATATAAAGTGTTTTTTTTATATATATCTGGAGTCTCCTGGATTTTTTATCTGAACATTTTTAATACATTGGACCATCTTTCACCGGAGTGGTATGTGCGCTGGGCCACTTTTAATATACCCAGCTTGCTTCATTAGCACTACAGTGTGCTCTATACTTTGTGAGTATATCTCTGAAGGGTAAAGCTGGTGGGTTCACACTCTGCTTACTAATTCCACACTAGGAGTCGCCCTCTGTATATCTTTTTACTTTTCAGATGATTTTGGAAATCTACTAAGAGGAGCTGCCCTAGCATTCTTATGCACAGTCAACTGGGACACTGATAAGTTTCCAGACTGCTCATCTAGGCATTATCTTTGCCTTCACTACATGTGAGTACAAAATCTATATCTCATTCTATTTATCCTTATATATACTGGCTACACTAGGAGGCGCCCTTTCTTTTTTGTTTCATTAACCCCTAATCCGCCTCACTCCCGCCTCAAAAACCCTATAATAAATAGTATTAACCCCTAATCTGCCCTCCCTAACATCGCCGACACCTAACTTCAAGTATTAACCCCTAATCTGCCGACCGGACCTCGCTGCTACTCTAATAAATGTATTAACCCCTAAAGCTAAGTCTAACCCTAACACTAACACCCCCCTAAGTTAAATATAATTTTTATCTAACGAAATAAATTAACTCTTATTAAATAAATTAATCCTAATTAAAGCTAAATACTTACCTGTAAAATAAACCCTAATATAGCTACAATATAAATAATAATTATATGGTAGCTATTTTAGGATTAATATTTATTTTACAGGCAACTTTGTATTTATTTTAAAGGGACAGTCTAGTCAAAATTAAACTTTCAGGATTCAGACATGTCATGCAATTTTAAACAACTTTCCAATTGACTTTTATCATTAAATTTGCTTTGTCCTCTTGGTGGTATTTTTGAAAAGCTAAACCTAGGTAAGCTCAAACTGATTTCTAAACTGTTAAAAACCTCCTCCTAGCTCAGAGCATTTAGAATTTTTACAGTTAGACAGTACTAGTTTGTGTGTGTCATATAGATAACATTGTGCTCACTTCCGTGGAGTTATTTAGGAGTCTGCACTAATTGGCTAAACTGTATGTCTGTCAAAAGCACTGAGATAAGGGGGCAGTCTGCAGAGGCTTAGATACAAGGTAATCACAGAGGTAAAACATATATTAATATAACAGTGCTGGTTATGCAAAACTGGGGAATGGGTGATAAAGGGATTATCTATCTTTTTAAACAATAACAATTCTGGTGTAGACTGTCCCTTTAACCAGGTACAATAGCTATTAAATAGTTAATAACTATTTAATAGCTAACTAGTTAAAATAATAACAAAATTACCTGTAAAATAAATCCAAACCTAAGATACAATTAAACCTAACACTACACTATCAATAAATTAATTACATACAAATACCTACAAATAAATACAATTAAATAAACTAACTAAAGTACAAAAAATAAAAAAAGAACTAAGTTACAAAAAATAAAAAAATAATTTACAAACATTATAAAAATATTACAATTTTAAGCTAATTACACCTACTAAGCCCCCTAATAAAATAACAAAGCCCTCCAAAATAAAAAAATGCCCTACCCTATTCTAAAATAAAAATTGAAAAGCTCTTTTACCTTACCAGCCCTTAAAAGGGCTTTTTGCGGGGCCTGCCCCAAAGAATTATACTCTTTTGCCTGTAAAAAAAACATACAATACCCCCCAACATTACAACCCACCACCCACATACCCCTAATCTAACCCAAACCCCCCTTAAATAAACCTAACACTAAGCCCCTGAAGATCTTCCTACCTTATCTTCACCACGCTGGGTATCACCGATCCGTCCAGAAGAGGGTCCATAGTCTCCTTAAAGGAACCGTCATTCGTCGGGAAGTCGTCGGCCATGATGGATGTTCCGCGTCCGCGGGATGAAGATGGAGCCGGAAGAAAGATGATTGAAGATGCCGCTTGATAGAAGACTTCAGCCGGATGATGCACCTCTTCAGCCCCTGCTTGGATGAAGACTTCAGCCGGATAATGGACCTCTTCAGCCCGATGATGGACCTCTTCAGCCCCCGCTTGGATGAAGACATCGCCCGGATAGGAGGAAGACTTCGGACCCTCTTCTGGACGGATCGGTGATACCCGGCATGGTGAAGATAAGGTAGGAAGATCTTCAGGGGCTTAGTGTTAGGTTTATTTAAGGGGGGTTTGGGTTAGATTAGGCGTATGTGGGTGGTGGGTTGTAATGTTGAGGGGGGGGTATTGTTTGTTGTTTTACAGGCAAAAGAGTAGAATTCTTTGGGGCATGCCCCGCAAAAAGCCCTTTTAAGGGCTGGTAAGGTAAAAGAGCTTTTCAATTTTTATTTTAGAATAGGGTAGGGCATTTTTTTATTTTGGGGGGTTTTTGTTATTTTATTAGGGGGCTTAGAGTAGGTGTAATTAGCTTAAAATTGTTGTAATATTTTTATGTTTGTAAATTATTTTTTTATTTTTTGTAACTTAGTTCTTTTTTTATTTTTTGTACTTTAGTTAGTTTATTTAATTGTATTTATTTGTAGGTATTTGTATGTAATTAATTTATTGCTAGTGTAGTGTTAGGTTTAAATGTAACTTAGGTTAGGATTTATTTTACAGGTAATTTTGTAATTATTTTAACTAGGTAGCTATTAAATAGTTATTAACTATTTAATAGCTATTGTACCTGGTTAAAATAAATACAAAGTTGCCTGTAAAATAAATATTAATCCTAAAATAGCTACAATACAATTATTCGTTATATTGTAGCTATATTAGGGTTTATTTTACAGGTAAGTATTTAGTTTTAAATAGGATTAATTTATTTAATAAGAAATAATTTATTTTGTTAGATTAAAATTATATTTAATTTAGGGGGTGTTAGGGTTAGGGTTAGACTTAGCTTTAGGGGTTAATACATTTATTAGAGTAGCGGCGAGGTCCGGTCGGCAGATTAGGGGTTAATAATTGTAGGTAGGTAGCGGCGACGTTGGGGGGGGGGCAGATTAGAGGTTAATAAATATTATGTAGGGGTCGGCGGTGTTAGAGGCAGCAGATTAGGGGTACATAGGGATAATGTAGGTTGTGGCGGTGTGCGGTCGGCAGATTAGGGGTTAAACATTTTTATTAGAGTGGCGGCGATGTGGGGGGGCCTCGGTTTAGGGGTGCATAGGTAGTTTATGGGTGTTAGTGTACTTTAGAGCACAGTAGTTAAGAGCTTTATGAACTGGCGTTAGCCCAGAAAGCTCTTAACTCCTGGCTTTTCTCTGCAGCTGGAGTTTTGTCGTTAGATTTCTAACGCTCACTTCAGCCAAGACTCTAAATACCGGCGTTAGAAAGATCCCATTGAAAAGATAGGCTACGCAGTTGGCGTAAGGGGATCTGCGGTATGGAAAAGTTGCGGATGGAAAGTGAGCGTTAGACCCTTTCCTGACTGACTCTAAATACCAGCGGTAGGACAAAACCAGCGTTAGGACCCCCTAATGCTGGTTTTGACGGCTAACGCAGAACTCTAAATCTAGGCGTAAGCTACTCATTGCCGCTAAAGGGGCATTTGTATGGGAATTGACTTAAAAGGGCATTCAGCTCTTTTAAGAGTGCCTGAAAAATCCCTAATCTAAAAAATAAATAAATAAATAAATAAAAAGCCTAAGTCTAACCCCCAAATAGGTACTTACCATTCCAGAAGTCCGGGGGAGAAGGTCCTGTTGCAGGCGGTGAAGTCTTCTTCCAAGCGGCCGACATCTTCTTCCAAGCGAGAACCACTTCCTTCTTCATCCAGGACCAAGCCGGCGTGGAGCAGAGATAAGCGCGGAGCTGGACCAGCGACCGCAGAGCCATGGAGTGTTGAGGATCCTCTTCGTACGATCGCCCATGTACAGTGAATAGTTAATTCAAGATACATGTTTAAATATTGCGTCCCTTGCATTCCTATTGGCTGATTTGATTCTTCAAATTCAAATCAGCCAATAGGATGAGAGCTACTGAAATCCTAATGGCTGATTTGGCACCGCCTAGAACAGGATCTTTCTCCGCCGGACTTCAGGAACAATGAGTACCTATTTGGGGGTTAGAGTTAGGATTTTTTTTATTTTTTGGGTTGTTTTTTTTTAGATTAGGGTTTTAATGGGCAATCGTAAAAGAGCTAAATGGCCTTTTAAGGGCAATCCCCATATAAATGCCCCTTTAGGGGCAATGGGTAGTTTAGGTTTTTTTAGTGTTAGGTTTATTTATTTTGGGGGTTTTACTGTTGTTTAAATGCAAAAGAGCTGTTAAATTTTGAACAATTCCCTATTTCCATAGGGATTAGGTTTAATTTTTTTATTTTGGATAATTTTGTTTAATATTTTCTGTAATGTTAGACTTTTTTATTTTTGGTAATTTTAGATTAATTTATTTTAATTTAAACTTAGGTACTAAGTACTGTTAGGATTTTTTATTTTAATTACAATTTAGTATTTTATTTTATGTAATGTGGGGTTAATTTAGTTGGTGTTAGGTTAGGGGGCTTAGTAATTAAATTAGTTATTTGCATTGGGTTTGGCGGATTATTGGTTAATAGTTTTGTAAGGATTATTACATTGTGTGGATTAGGTGGTTAAGGGGTTAATAGTTTTATTAGGATTATTGCGTTGTGTGGGTTTGGCGGATTAGGGGTTAATAGATTTATAAGGTTTGTTGTGATGTGGGTTAATGGTGGATTAAGGGTTAATATTTTTAATAGGTACTTTGCAATGCGGGCAAATGGTGGATTAGGGGTTAATACGTTTATTAGGTAGTTTGCGATGTTGGGGTTGGTGGATTTAGGGGTTAATACTTTTACTAGGTAGATCACAATTTGAGTGAATGGAGGATTATGGGTTAATGGTTTAATTAGGCATATTGCGTTGTGGGGGGTTGTCGGTTTAGGGGTTAATACATTTATTATTAGTTGTGATGTGGGGGGATTGCGGATATAGGGGTTTTATGTGTTGGGTGTATTTTTGGGAGGTGGGTTAGACTTTTACGGGAGATTATTATTTTTTTTTTTCTTAGGCGCGGCATAAGTGACTGGCGACTCCAGAAATGTGTATTTAAGCACATTTCTGGACATCGCTAGTTTATCCGACTTACACACTTTATGAACTTCCGGCGCTGAATATGTAATACTCTGATGTGCGAGGTGAAATTACGGGTGGCGCGGGTTACAGCAGTTACGCTGAAGCTTGAGCCACAAATGTAATCTCGCCCGCTGTCGGCATTTATCATTGCACAAGCATTCCTTGTGAAATGCTTGTGCAATGCTGCCCCCTGCAGATTTGCGGCCAATCACCCATTAGCAGGGGGTGTCAATCATCCCAATCCTATATGATCGGGATGATTGCTGTCCACCGCCTCAGATGTGGTAGATGAGTTAAGGAGCAGCGGTATTACGACCGCTGCTTCTTAACTTATGTTTCCGGCGAGCCTGAAGGCTCGTGCGAAAACAGCTGCATTCGCAGCATCATAAATCTACCCCTAAGTGTTAAGTGAAACAAAATTGCAATTAACTATCTGGGTTTTTTTCACTTTGGCCATGCCTTAGTAAAAAACTTGCAAAAGCTGCCAATATGCTTGCTTGTTGCTGTTTGCTATGGTTTTTATTTATGTGACTACATTTGTGTCATTTGTGTTTGTTCTAAACCAATTCAAGTGTTTTTACAAATTCAAAGCAGGCAAAAAAAAAAATCAGGTAAACTTCCCTAAAATGTTTTCATGAAGGAATTCAGATGGATTGGAATTTGGTGTATTTATTTGATTAAAAAGCCTCAGGGTCAGGTTCCTGCAATGTTGCTCATGAATGTACAATATGTAAAAAAAAAAAAAAAAAAAAGTTGTTGACAGTTGTTAATTTCTATTTCTCAGAACTGGAAATGTAAACTCTAAATTTTAAAAATTTTACTTTGCTACATTTCTTTCCCAACTAGCTTCAACAGATAACAACTGCAAAGCAATGCAGTTTATACTAATGATTGTGGCTAATCTTACCTTCTGCAGAAGAAAAACTGGATTGTTCCCACAAATAAGTCAAATTAAGGCTACTGAAAAACAATTGCAGCTGACAAGAATTTCTTTTTTTTAAAATGTGTAGACTTGCCTAATATATTATTCTATATAATACAACAGATTTTTATTGTAATTACAAGGTGTTTACAGTTCCTTTAAAGTACTTTAAAGTAATTTACTATGTATCAAAAAAGGGTCATTTTAAAATGTATTACATATTATTATTCAATTGATGTTCTGATGCTGAACAGATTAGAGCATTTCATTTTTTGGCTAAAATGTCCCTTTAAGGGAACGTGCGGTACTGATGAGTCGTCTTATATAATCTCGCCAGAGTGGAGAGGTTTAGATCATCGGGCCCTAAGGGTGGAATTGGCCGTGTCACATTATGCCAAAGATAGTGGATAAATATAAATTTGAGCATAATCAAAATTTTTGTTAAAACTAACCTAGGAAATGAATTACTATTAATGTGTTTAATTTAAATGAATAAATGCTACACACAGTTTAGTTCAAATACCCATAATTACCTAATAAGAAATGTGGATCTGCTTTTTCAATAAAAAAATTACTGAGGTTTGTTAGCAAAAACTTTTGTTATTTACTCTGAAATATATTTAAAATATGTTGTCTGATCACTTAACATTATGTATATTATGTATTAGTTAAATGACAGATTGTTTTCAGGAAGTAGTTATCAGGATAATTAATAAACTTCTTTGACTATGCCCAAAAGCAACTGATGACAACATTATAACAAGATAAATGGTGCTTCTCCAGAATAAAACATATATTTCAGCAGTCATTTCTATTTGCTTTCACAAGAAACATTTGAACCAGTACTTTGGTGGTCAATATTAGGAGTCAGATAATCTTCCCTAATTGTGATCTATTCTAACATGCAGCATTCTTGTTCCAGATGTTTGGTGTTCAAGGCCACACAATACTATTTACATATGCCAGGACTGTACAACAATGGGGAGCTTAAATATGTCTTGCACCCGCTATACAACACTGATTACTACATGTGTCTGTATCATGTGAGTATTTTACAGCATTTCTCCAGCAACGCTATGCCACCCAGAGGTGTTAATGTGCAGTGTATGGCTTGCTTTACTGTTTCTTATCTGAACGTTAATATCACACACCGTGTGTGCCCATCAGTGGGGTACGTTCTACTTCAGATGAAAAGCAGAACACTTTATCTACAAAATGCACTTTGTAGATACATTCTGAGATTAGCTTTTCTACTGAAATGTAATATCTGTCTAAGAAACCAGGAACTGAGATTAAACAGAATATGGTTTCAATTCTTAAATTTTTTTTTTTATTACTGTCCTATGTTAGAGATTTCTTTAGAATTAAATAATCCAGTGTGTATGTTTGCTGGAAAGCAATTGCATGTAAGTTGTGTGTCTGAGTAAGACTGTACTGTGTATAATTTGCAAAAAGAAGCAATTCATGCAATAAAATGTGATGTCATGTACACTTCGGTTGTTTGAATGGCCTTTATAATAATTCTCTAGAGCAGTATTTTGGCTACATTCAAATTGTATATATGTTAATGAAATATTTTCATGTTGATCTTAAAGGGACAGTCAACCCAAATAGTGTTTTCATTTATACATATAAACTTGCCCTGGATCATCATTTCTCAATGTAGCCCATTTTTCAAATATATCGAGTTTGTCAGTAAAATCACTTACTTTTTGCGCTGCAGCCGTTTTAAAATGTCCGTTAAGCCCCTCCCCTTTTATCTCACCAGTGACTTAAGCAGGTTCTTGTAACTTGTATACATGTTCTATCTTGCTCATAACCTGATTTTAATTTAACTTTTGACTAAGTCTGAGGTAAATTAGTTCTTTGCAGTTGGTCAGACCTCACAAATTATCAGAACAACTTTAGTATACATGTCTGCCACTTCTACATATCCTTTTATTTTACAGTATTTGTAAAAATTGCATGCTGGCCTCAGGCACTGGGCACTCAGGTGGCAGATCAGAAAAACTGTGACTTCCGATCAATAAAGATCAGTAATGCAATACTGCACACTGCACTCAGTAATATTGTGACCCCAGGCACTGACACCAAGGTGACAAATCAGTTATTCTGTGTCCTCAGGTGACATATCAGTTATTCTGTGTCCTCAGTCACATATTGTGACCTCGGGCACTGGTCACTCAGTTAACAAATCAGAAAAACTGTGACTTGAGATCAGTAATACTGTGACCTCAGGCACTAAGCATTCAGGTGACAGATTAGTGATATTGTGATCTCAAGAACTGGGCATTAAGGTGACAGATCAGTGATACTCTGACGTCAGGTACTTGGCACTAAGGTGATGGAACTGCAAGAGATTGGACTGTGCTAGATCCAACCTTTACTGAATTGAAGTGCAGTCCAACTCCTCACTCCTCTGGCTCCTGTCCTGCCACTGCCTGTGTGTCTGTCAAGTACGCCAGTGAGACAGTGTGCGATGTGTGTGCCATTGCTTTAGTTTCCCAGACAGAGTTCTTTCTGCCAGTGACTGACTCTTCCTGTGCAGTCTGCTGCTCTGCATTTTCTCCACTCTGGTCATGTTTCTGCTGGTCCTGGTTCTGTCACTCACTGTTGTGAACCAACCTGAAACATGACCAGTAGTTTTACATTTGTCCCCCCATGAGGCAGCTATGAGAGCTGCCTCAATTGGGGGTTTATGGGCAACTCAATGACAGTAGATCACACTGGGTGGCGCTGACATGCACGGCTCTAAGCAATATAAAGTTATGATGACACAACGGATAGAGGCAGACCTGCTCACTGCCTCTCTCCGTAGAAGTTTACATAAAAAAGATATTATTTTAAAGGTCTTTTTTTGCATGAGGACACAGATGAACTGCCTATCCTGCCTCCCCTGACTGCACTTCCCTGAATAGGCCCGCTCCCAGTAGTTGCGCCGTGGTGCCACTGAACCAGCAGCACCAATGTTAGTTCAACTCCTGCTGGTGATGAGTGTGCATGCTCATTAGTCCATGCATAAGAGGACACATATGCCTTGACCTGAATGCACATACATCTATGCTCATATGCCAAATTTACACAGTTAAAATAAGTGGTACGCTAAATAGGGCTTTCAAACCAACGTAAACTTTGCTAGAAGTAAGCTTTTTGTGAGTGTCGGGTAGTGCACATATTACAAGTTGAAACTAAAAAGTTTGCGTGCAAGCAAAGCCAAAAGACTTGGTAATATTGCAGCTGCGTTAACATTTTCTCCCCATAGAAGTCAAAGGACAGCACAGAAGAAAAAAACCTAACACCTTAATTATATACTTATTAAAGTTTGATACAGTATGATTCATAATTTTTAATAATTGTTATTCATATTTTTTCATATTTTATATATAATAAATCAATGATGCACATTTAAGTTAGCAATTCTTCATGTGCGATAACCTTACACTGCGTTAGACCTAAAGTGCAAAACGTGAAATGTGATACTTATATTTTACATTTCTATATTCTTCACATAGAAACAATTTAATTTTTATTATTAAATATATATTTCTATATACATCTGATAATGTTAATGTAAAATAGATATCTATACCTATATATCTATAGGAATAGATATACAGGTATATGCAGGTAAAGGTATATATATATATATAATTACAAAACAATTACATTATCCTGTATGTGAGGAACATTGGATTGTGAGTTATGTAATACATACAGTAAAACACATAAATACATATGTACACATATTTAGACATGTATATGTATGTATATATAGAATATAGTCCTTTGCAGTCAAAGACCTTGTCATATACCATAAACCTTTGAGCCCTTATAACTTTTGTTTTTTTAATATTTCTATATATATATATTTTATCAGATAGGGCTTATATGAGTGTAACTGTAATTTACAGTGCATGTATGTTGTGTTTAGTGCAAACATTTTTTAACGCACTATCATTCCCATGAGGGTTTCAGCTTGCAAAAAGCATGTTATTTCTGATGCATGCAAAAACCCGATATCGCTCGTGGCAACACTTAGTGCGTCACTTGTAATCAAGCTCTCTGTGCTTTAATGCTTAGTTGTTAAGGAGACATTCAAAGCACCAGTTGGGTCTGGCAGTAGCTAAAGCAAATGGAAATTCTATTGATAATAAATAGTTTGATGTTATAATTTTATGCACTCCTACCATAGTTTAGTTAGGTTGTATCTTAGTGCACTATTAAGTCTCTATAATTAAAGGGACAGTCTACACCAGAATTGTTTTATTATTTAAAAAGATAGATAATCCCTTTATTAACCATTCTCCAGTTTTGCATAACCAACACAGCTATATTAATACACTTTTTACCTCTGTGATTACCTTGTATCCAAACCTCTGCAGACTGACCCCTTATTTCAGTTCTTTTGATAGACTTGCATTTTAGCCAATCAGTGTAACTCCACGAGCATGAGCACAATGGTATCTATATGGCACACATGAACTAACATCCTCTAGTTGGGAAAAACTGTCAAAATGAATTTAGATAAGAGGCGGCCTGCTTCAAGGGCTAAGAAATTAGCATATGAGCCTACCTAGTTTTAGCTTTCAACAAAGCATACCAAGAGAACAAAGCACATTTAATGATAAAAGTAAATTGGAAAGTTGTTTAAAATGACATGCCCTATCTGAATCATGAAAGTTTATTTTTTAATTGACTTTCCCTTTAAGGCCTGGAAAGTGCCAGTGTTTACTAACTCTCAAAAATGGCTTAAAACCTGTGGTAAAAAACAACAACATTTTTTATAATACTGTTTCCATTTTGCATAATGATTGTGATCTAATCAAGTGTGCCAGAACATGTGTCAAGCAAAGGGAAACAAACAGAAGTAACACAATGTTCTTTCTTGAATCAATGTTTCACCAGTTTGCCAGTGAATGTTTAGATTTATAAAAATAATAAAAATAAGAATTGTGTAACATTTCATAACAATGGACTAGATGTATGCAGCTTTCACTAGAATGTATGTCAAACCTTGTTTAACAGCCGATACTGAAATCTGTAAAGAAAAGGTGATGAACCTCAGTGTTGCAGCTCAGCCTAAAACAAAAAAGGGCCAACACAACATACAGAGGTCAAAACTTAAATTCTGTAACCTAGGTGAGAAAATGTTGCAAATCAAATGGCTGGTTATGTAATTTTCAGCATTTTTAAAAACCTAGTAAGAGAATTTGCTTTTTGGCCTCTAGGGAGCATTGGACAATCACTGTTTTTTTTTTTAAAGCACCAACTGAACAAAGCAAATTAGATAATAGAATTAAATTGAGAAGTTGTTTAAAATTGTATGCTCCAAGTTAATCATGAAAAAAAGTGTTTCATGTTGCGTTAAAGGGACAGTAAAGCTTAAAAATAATGTTATATAATTCTGCACATAGTGCAGAATTATATAACATTATATTAGCGCAAACATTATAAAACAAAATTTCCCCTTTGAATTTTTTAAAAAAAACTGCTGTTTTACAGACCCGCTCTATGTGATCTTCTGAGCGGGTCTGTTTTTTTCAAACAGCGCATCGGGCCAGCTGTATAGTCACAGCACGGCCCGACCACGCCATAGCACTAAGTGCAGCTCGCTCCTGCTCTGTCAGACAGCAGGAGCGAGCTGCACTGTGTATAATGGCGCAGTCGGGCCGGGCTGTGACTATACAGCTGGCCCCATGCGCTGTGTGAAGAAAACAGACCCGCTCAGAAGATCACAGAGAGCGGTCTGTAAAACAGCAGTTTTTTAAAAAAATTCAAAGGGGAAATTTTGTTTTATAATGTTTGCGCTAATATAATGTTATAAAATTCTGCACTATGTGCAGAATTATAACATTATTTTTTAAGGTTTACTGTCCCTTTAATTATTTGTTGAAGTATTTCTGATATTTTCAGTTTGTAATATTTTGCTATGCATGCCTGTAATTATCATTGGCAGACTAGATAGCTGCACTCTGCAATGTGCCTTTCTAACTGGTCATGGATTTCTTTTTAGCCTCTTCTATAAACTATGCTTATTTGCTAATTTTCGTCTGTATGTATATGCAGGAAATTATATCATTTTACAGACATAGGAGGCATCCTTGCTAGGGTTGCCACTTGTCTAAGAATGACCTGGACAGTCCTGGGATCAATTTGTGTGTCCGAGTTTGAAGCTTAGTCAGGGCCAGACATGCAAATGTCCAGGTTTGGGGGAAAATGTCATGCAAATATAGTATACTGTGCGTACTGAGTGATGGCTCCTACATGATGATTAGCTGTGGTGCGAGAGTGTGTGTGTGTCTTTGTGTTTGTCAGTGTCTTTGTGTGTGAGTCTGTCTGTGAAAGAGTGAGTATGTGTGTGTGGGAGAGAAAATGTGTGTGAGTGTGTATGTGTTAGTGTGTGAGAGCACAAGTGTCTGTGTGTGTGAGAGAGTATGTGTGTGTTAGAGTGTGAGAATGTAAGCGTGTGTTTGAGTTTGTGTGAGAGAGTGTGTGTATGAGATAGAGTGTGTGAGAATGTAAATTTCTATGTGAGAGTTTGTGTTTATGTGTTATTATACGTAGTGTGTACTCTGCAAAACAATGTTTTTCTGGGCTGTGCACGACGTAAGAGTGGTTGGGTTTGTATTGAACGAAAGGTGGCATCTCTAATCCTTTCCTTGTTAAGATACCAAAGCAGATTTTGCCCCCTTTGTAGGATAGTAGTGAGCATCCTATGGGTTAATATCTGCAGGAAGCTATCAGATGGTTCTAAAATTGCCACATAATTTTCTCTGGATGCAAGAGAGGTTTTTATATTTTTACCTCTATGCACATGGATTCAATTTTACCTCACAAAACAAACCCTATTTCTAAGGGCCCGATGATAAAAGCATTGTGAGAATGGTGATATTTTATAAAGGGATCCATTGTGCGATGAAGATTGCACCTGAGGTGTTAAAATGCCTGAAATCAGTGGTTGAAGGCTGTTTTGCCGAGAGGCATTTTATTATATATCTCTGTGGGTGATGATGCCTTTCTGATATTAGCAGAATATTGAAAGCAGCATCACCACCTACATTATATTGAGTCTGAACTGTAACAAACATTATTAATACAGAACTAGTGATGTCGCGAACCTAAAATTTGACTTCAATAGGCAGGCGAACTTTAAAACCTACAAGGACTCTTTCTGGCCACAATAGTGATGGAAAAGTTGTTTCAAGGGTACTATCACCTGGACTGTGGCATGCTGGAGGGGGATCCATGGCAAAACTCCCATGGAAAATTATATAGTTTATGCAGAGTCTGCTTTTAACCCATAAAGGGCCTAAATCAACTAACATTCCCAAATTGTTTGCAATAACGTGCTTTAAAACATCAGTTATGATGTCGTATCTATCAGGTAGTGTAAGGGTTACGGCCGCATCACAGTGACAGAGCAAACTCCAAGTGTTACGCTAGGTAAATGCAATTCAATGGCACTAGGAGACTGAATATTTGCAGTCCAAAAAATTATGATTTTTATTTTTTTATATACTGTTACAAGAATTATGATTGGTTCCACTAATTGGCTAGTTGGGCCTGGAAAACATGCTGGCAGGCAGGAGGAAAGTGCAATTCAATGGCACGAGCAAACTGAGGAATCACAAGCGATCAATTTGGAATTTTAAAGATTAACAATACTTTTACAACAACTAGGATTGGTGGCACTAATTGGCTAGTTTGTGCCTGGCACACAGGCTGCCAGGCAGGAGGAAACTGCAATTCAATGGCACTAGTAGACTGAATATTTGCAGTCCAAAAAATTATGAATTTTAATTTTTTTGATACTGTTACAAGAATTATGATTGGTGCCACTAATTGGCTAGTTGGGCCTGGCACACAGGCTGGCAGATATGAGTCGTGGATGGTAGGTAGGGCAGAAATTTAACACAGTATGCTGTGTAAGTGACAAAAACACAGGTCTGATAGAAAATTAAGTTAGATTACACTAGCAAAATATTTTAAAATTTTAGATTTTAATATTAAAATTATGTTAAGAAGTGCAATGCACATATGAGTGGTCGCACTGGCTGGCTGCTACGTAGGGCAGCAATTAACAACAGTATGCTGTGTAAGTCAGATAGACAGTTAGACACAGGCCTGATAGAAAATAAAATGAGATTACTCTAGCATAATGATTTAAAGACTTTTTTTTGGGGAATTTAAAGAAAAAGGTTAAGCACATACATATGAGTCGTGGCTGATAGCCTTGGAAGGGCAGCTATTAAAAACAGTAGGCTCTGTAAGTCAGATACACACACGCCTGATAGAAAATACTATTAGATTACACTAGAAAAATTATTTAAATTATTTTTTTGGGGGGGAAATTAAAAAAAGGTTAAACACATATGAGTCGTGGCTCATAGACTAGGGAGGGCAGCAAGTAAACACAGTAGGCTCTGTATGTCAGCAAAACACACAGGCCTGATAGAAAATTATATTAAATTACACTATCAAGCAAATTTAAACTTTTTTTTTTATATTTAAATTAAGGTGAAGAAGATATGAGTGGTGGCTGCCTGGCACAGACCAATTAACCAAAAGACTGAAAAAAAATGAGGTATATTAATGCTGAGTGAGCCTGACAGACACAGGCCTGATAGAAAATTTAATTAGATTACACTAGAAAAATGATTTAAATAAAAATTTTTACATTTAAAATAATGCTATAAACGGATATTAACACTGGTGGCTGGCACAGAGCAATGAACCAGAGTATATGCTGTGTGACACAGGCCTGATAGAAAATGAAAAAAAATTACACTAGCAAAATAATTAAAATTTTTGGTTAGTTAAATTTAAACTAATGTTGTTAGGGAGATATCAGTGGTGGCAGTAATCACAGCATATGCTGTGAGCCTTAAACACACAGGCTGAAAGCCAGGCAAATGCTAATAAAAAAAATACAGAAAAAAACCCCCACACGAAATACAGCCCTAAAAAGGGCTTTTTGGGGTGCTGTGCTTACAGCAGAGATGAGTGGAGTCCTTCTGGATTGTAGTGGACACTAAATACACTAGCCTAGCTATGTTTTTCCTATTAATGTCAGGAGCAAAACACAACACGTCCTCTCATTAAGAAAGCAAGGTCGTTATGAGTCTAAAATGGCGGATTCCGAGTAGCTGGGAGGGTCTGTGAGGGAGTGTCTGATGTTGATTGGCTCTAATGTGTCAGACGGCTCTGACATACAGGGTCAAAGTTTCCTCAATGATGACACATAGGGGCAGATCGCCATGTGTTCGCCCGCAAACGCGAACGCGAACAAGCTATGCTCGCTGTGAACCGTTCGCGGGCGAACAGTTCGGGACATCACTATACAGAACACGTTTGTTACAGTGTTATCGCAATATTAAAACATATTCAGAACAGTTAGAACTTATATTGACAATAAAAATAGAATATTAAAAACCCGTCAATTAAAAAAACAACATGATTTGCAAAAAATGTATATATTTTTAAAATCATGACTAGAATTAAAATACATATTATAGCATTATACAATAAAATACATATGAATAAAACGTATAAACATGTATAAAATACCCACTGCTCCTATAGGTTTAATAGAAAGGTTATGTTGTGTAAACATACTTTGAATACACAACCCCTCCCCCTTGCTGAGAACCGAAATCAATGGCGATGTTGGTGGACGTTTGCTGAAACAGCAATGCATATTAATTCCTATGGAACAAGCATCGCCTCTTATCGGAACAAAGAGAGTCAGTTCACTTTTTTTATAAAATACCGCCGAGCCACGGATTGTGAGTCTGGTGAGGCCAAAAAGACAATTTTTTGTCCATCTGACAATGCTTTTATCCTCAGCTCCCTAAGCTATATTCTTTTTTTAAACTATGCTCCATATGCATAGTATATAGTATATATTGTTTTGCCTTTGTTCCAAGATAAGTGGTAAAGAGATATTATAGCTATTTTATATATATATATGCATAGTTTGTTTTAGCAATTAAATAATGAATTACAGAAGAAGTTTATACAAAATTAATGTTTTTTTAAGCATATAAAACTATCACTTGATTTTTCAGAATTGAAGTGTTTCATGTCTCAGTAAAGTAAATGTACAGCCCATTTCCTGATTCAAGGAACATTAAACACTAAGGGCTAGATTACAAGATGGAGTGCTAAATTATTGCGCTCCCGCAAACGGGCAAATGTGGCCATTTCCGGGATCGCAATAATTAACCAGCCATTACAAATGGCTGGTTATTGCTACCATGACCTCATGGTAGACTTATAAAATTAACCAGAGATCAGATCCCCAAAAATACTGTCTAGTGTATTTTATTAAAAAATAAAGATGGCAGCATCTTTATTTTTTAATAAATGTACTGCTTTAGGCAATATTTTGGGGTTAAAGTTGGTGGGAGTGGGGTGTTAGAAAAAGAGAGCACTGAAAAGTGCCTTTACATTGCGATCAATGGGAACAGTGTGTTCCCAGTAAATATATGTTTATATACATACTGTATATATTTATGTGCAAATATGTCTATATATACATATTAACACATACATATATATGTATATTAGCATATACCTATATATTTATATTTGCTGCCATCGCTGCACGACTTGCCCCGTTCGCTGGAGCTGAAGTTCTGACGTCGTATCTCACCTGGTATTACAAAGTGCATGAAAGTGATATTTAGTGCTCCACTTGTAATCTGGCCCATAATACATTTCATGAACCTCCATCTATTGATGGGTGCTGCCCTTTTGGAACCTAGATTTCACTGCAGGTATCTGAAGGAGAGTTGCTGCACATGGAATGTATTGAAAGCTAGATTTAAGATGACTAAAGGGAGGCAGTGAGCAACCTCAATAATATGCTTATACAATCTATTTAGTGTTTACTGCTAATTTAAAGGACTGAGGATATAGGCCTTGGTGGAAATTTGCTGCTTAGTTGCCTATTGCTGATATAGATGATTGTGTTGTTGGAACTGATCTTTTTTTATATTTAAATTCCTATTATTTTGCTTTTTTAATTTGTCGCCTGTTTGCTCCATCTTAAAGTAAACCCCATGTCAAGATATTCATGCTTTATCTGCAATTTTGATGATTATACATAATTTTAACCTTTGTTTTTGGCTGATGTAATAAATATGTATAAGTGTTTAGAGATCAAAATATAAATAAAGGCATCAAGAAGTATTTGTGCAGCTTTTCTTGAGTAATCACTAAATTATATTTTTTCACCAGGAAAGGCCAACTTCTAAATAAAAAACATCTGCTCTACTAAAAGAGCAATCAGCTTGCGTGATTGCAGAAAAATATTGTTAGTGCCACTATAGACGCCATTAAAATCAAGAAAATTATATAATCACTAAACCAAAACAAAAATCTTGTTTCATATGCTAAAAACAGCATTGTATGCTTTTCTCAAACATACCTATATATAATTATATGGAGCTAAAGGCATTGCAACTGTTAAAGGAATCCAAACATTATTTTGTGCTTTGTTACTTCTAAATGATGGCATTCCAAAAGGTATTACAGTTTTTTTTAATAGATGTTCTTGTACTAATGAAACAATTTACTGTCCACCAATAAAGCAATATAAGATCTGCTTATCAGTCAATCAGCAATCTAGCCTTAAAGGGACAGTATACTATAAAATTGTTTTTCCCTTAATGTGTTGCCAATTACATTTTTACCAGCTTCAGAGTATGCAATGTATACGATTTGCCTCTTTAAGGCTTATTTGTGTATATGAATGAGCTGATTTTGTGTTTTGAAGCCACAACCTAATAAAATGGGTTGAGCTTGTAGGCATAATCAGATCTCATTACGTTATCACATAGTGTACACATACCTGCTTCTTTATCTTATATCTGTCCATAAACCAAAGACCAATACTTGTAGAGAACAATGGAAAATTAACATTTTATTACCTTATCTCTTCTATAACCCACTGGGAGTGTAATTTCTTCTACTGGCTGTGTTAACAGAGTTTGGCCTCAAAGCCAAAAACTTTCCGGATGGGTGGGGATACCACAGGCTAAATAAACTATTTCAAATGCCAATATAAGGGTAATGGAAATACTTGTAAACAATTTAACTCCAGCAGGTAAAGTGGATCATTGGGACAAATTAAAGAGAAGTTTTTTTTAGTAAACTGTCCCTTTAAAGGGGTATTATACTTAGCATTTAATCTCACCATAATGTGTTTAATTAATGAAAATAAAACAACATTGTAATATAAATAATTATTGATTTTGCCTAGACTTGCTACAAAATACATCTGGAAATGGTGATTGTCCAACTTCCTCCAGGATGGCTTGTCTGCATCATACTTAAAGGGACATGAAACCCATTTATTTTAATTTCATGATTTGTAGAAAGCATCCAATTTTAAACAACTTTCCAATTTACTTCTATTATCTAAATTGTTTTGTTCTCTTGTTTAATGTCCCTTTCAAAGAGTAATAGATCTGTTCACTACTGAAGCATACAACTGCTTTATTCTTATGGTAATAATAATATTATTTATATAGAGCCTTTCCCAAATGACCAGTCTCATTTAGTACTATTATTTTTATTTGTAGCTTTTTCAGTTTTTTGTTTTGTTTGTTTTCCAAAAGCCCCTAATTTCAGTGTGACTCTCTGTGATTCTTAATTTCATGAACTGCTAGTTTTATGGTTTTGTGGTTAAGGTTTCTTTTTTTTTAGATACTATGGGGCTGATTTATGAATAAGTCAAGCTACTTATTCTGCACAAGCCTTGAGGCTCACCGGAATCAGGAGTTAAGAAGCAGTGGTCATGAGACTTATGACCAAAACTTGTCCGCCACCTCTGTGGCAGCGGATAGCAATCATCCCGATCGGATACGATCAGGATGATTGACACCCCCTGCTAGCGGCCGATTGGCCATGCTTGTGCAATGATAAATGCCGACAGCGTATGCTGTCAGCATTTATCGATGTCGGGTGGACATGACACGCTACAGCGGATCATGTACGCCCGACACATGATAAACGGGCCCCTATAATTTTACTTGCGTGTACTCATTGTGAGGTATTTTTAGGTTCACGTAAACATCAGGAATGATCTGTGTGTGCTTGCATGTGATTGTCTATATATGCATCAATACCTCCACATTAGAGTCATTGTGGTGCCTATAGACTTGGAATAGTGAAGATGCAACTTAGCAGTCCTGTACTGCTTTTTTCCAAATTGTATTGAGTATACAGCACCAATTGTGGTTTATTATTAAACGGGTTTTAGGAGTAGACAATTGTGCTACTCCCTATTGTTAAACGCCCGTCACATTAGTTCCCTTTTACCCTATAAGTAGTGCCATTGGGTTATTTCGAAGATGCAACTGCTTTTTTTAACTTTGAGATAGTGGTTATCGTCTTCATACTGTGATTTTAATTTAAGGGGATAAAGCGCTGGTAATTTGCTAAATGCACTTTTACACGCTCCCCACTCATGGTAATCAATACCTTGGTGAACTAGCAAAAGAAAATAATACTGCACCTGATGGATCTGGGCGAGCTAAAACCATCACTATTTATTCGAAAAGATATTCCCACTAGATGAGAGTTACATTGTTTGAGCATTCAATCTTTACCGTACTGGAGACATTAATACTTTTAATACCTTAGATGCATCTAAGATTGTTAAATATGAAAGTGTTTGTGTTCTTTTTAATGCAATACATTTCTTTTTCATTTGGTATACAATATGGTGGTGTTTTTAAGCTTTTTTTTGTTCATATGTCTGTATGTTACCTTACTATAAGGAATATTTAAGTAAGATCATGCAAGAATTTCAAATATGTCCCCTGACTTAATTTATGTTTTAAATTACTCTTCTATTTTAAGAATGTCGATAATTATCTCACTTAAAACCCGAACCTGCTTTTTTAGAATTATTTTTTTTTTTCATTTAAAGTATATAGTTATGGTTTAAATAATTCCATGTTTTAAAACAAAAATCTGAGAAAATGTAATGCCATTTTTGTGGTTAACTGTATATTTAAAAAGAGATTGTAAAAAGCTGTATTTTTATTCTTGCCAAAGTGATATTTTATCTTTCACACACAGATCATTAAATATGATGAAGAATGCTGAATATAACACATTAAAATAGCTTGTTGCCTCTGGCACATTGTCCTAAAGTTTACATTAATGTAATTCCTACCTGGCTAAGACTGGAGGCTTAAGTCTATGAAGCGATAAAGTGCATGTTATTTTTGTACAGTTCTTGATAAAAGAAGTCATTCTATTTCTGTCCTGACTCCGCCAAATCCTGTCTATCAACAAGAGCAATTAACTTTAAGTAGAAAGCATTTTGATTAAGGGGTAACTTGTTCATTGAACAAAGATTGAACTTGTAAAGTAGAGTGGATGTAAAACCAGCGAATAAAGTAGCATGGAGATCTCCTTGGAAATTATTTGAAGATAACAATTTGTCAATTTCCCTTTACTTTAACTGCCCTAAAGACCCATAGGATCTTTTTTATAAAGTCTGCAGGGACTGTTGAAGTTTAATCTGGGTGGAATAATCCTTTCAAGTAGCTTTTAAAATGTTGTCAAAAATAACAGGGGCCCGGGGGCGGAGCCGGCCAAGAAACAGCATGGCCGCAAATACTTAGTGCTCCGTGAAGCTAACTCCTGCCTTAACATTTAAAAGCAGTCCAAGTGACCTAATCAACAGTTCTGGCTGAGTAGATGTCAGGGGAAACCCACGGGCATGTAACGGCACCATGTGAGAAGAGAACCAGCTTTCGGGGAAACAGATACGGCTCCTCACTTGACACTGACAGGGCCTAAACACCTAGTATCATTGGCGCGAACCGCCATTTGTGGCAGAGCTAAAAGGAGAAGTGGTGGCGGGTCTGAGTTTGCCGGACACAGCCGAAACATCGTAACGGCACAGCGGACAGATCGATGAAGGCATCGACTGACATACTCACCTCAGCACTAGCAGGACTCAGTGAGGGAAGAACGAGAGCCCGCCATCTTTGACAGACGTTCGTGTCAGCTAAGGTACAACCTCACACAGGGATAATAAGTGTTTGGGAAGCTGGCTGCCAGAGTTCTATATCTGAACTGTATTTCAAGCATGCATGGGACATAAAATAGTAGAGCAGCAAGCTACAGGGGGCTGTGGCATAAATTTAACCTTATAAGCATCACAACGACACAACTACTGTGTGGCAGATACCATATTAAAACCTGCTTCTTGCACAGCCCTAGTCACACTCCTGCAGCCCAATGAGAGATAGAGAGAGAATGTTATAAACATGCAGTCAGTATAATCTGTAATCTAATTAGAAGCAGCAAAGGACAGGGAGGCTCTGTGACAACAGTATCAAGAAACCCCTATACATAGAAGATGCCTTATTAAGCATACCTTGAACAACTATATGTGCAGGGGTTAAAGATCATCCCTCAAGCTAGAGCGGAGCCTCTCACAGTATTCTGGTGTATTGCTCAGGTCATAAATTTACAGCTCTGTGAAACGCAGGCAGTGCATATACATGTCAACAGATACCTTGCAATCCACCATAGAGATAAGACAGTGTTGGGAGACCCAGTGCAGGCTGCTCTAAGGACATAGCCTAATGTAGAGAGTTACTTTGCAAAACAGATAATATCACTGCTGGTACAGGGTCTTACAGGCTACAATACAACACTAAGCAGCTTTTGAACCCAATCAGAGACATTTCAAGCATCGACATGACGTCTAAAAGACAACAAAAAATGGACAAAGTTCAAAAACAAGTCAATCCCTCAGGTTCTAAAATGAACTCTTTCTTTAAGACAGTGGCTGCACCTGGCGCCATAACACCAAGCTCTCCCACTTCCGACTTAGAAGAAGACAGGGCTCACACGGAAGATACCACACACGAAGCAGACTCTCCCCTTACCAGAGCAGACCTAAATGCTTTACCCTCCAAAGAGGATTTTTCAACCTTCATGCAACAGGTTAGCCAACTAATCAAAGATGGCATGGCTGAAGTCAAGAAAGACATCACAGAACTAGGCAACAGAGTTGTACAACTGAAGAGGTGTCGGAATCTACAAATTTGACCACACTGCAACTCCAGCATCAGACCACTGAGATTATACAATTGCAAAATCAAATTGAGGACCTAGACAACAGAGGTCGCAGACAGAATTTAAGGATAAGAGGGATACCAGAAACCATCTTGCCTGCAAATCTACAACAATATCTACAAGATTTGTTTCACTTCCTGCTTGATACAGATCCCGACACGAACATAATGTTAGACAGAGCTCACAGAGCATTAAGGCCGAAACCACAACCCTCGGCACCACCTAGGGACGTTATCCTGAAGTGTCATTATTTCCAAGACAAGGAAAATATATTGGCAGCAGCAAGAAAAAAATCACCTGTTCGCTACTTAGACACCCCTCTTCAAATATATGCAGACCTAAGTCCCCTCACCTTATCAAAACGCCGGGATGTGGGTTTTCTCACAGTGCACCTGAGAAGTTTAGGTGTGCCCTATCGTTGGGGCTTTCCCTTCTCTCTGAGAGCTTTAAAAGACAATAAAGAGGCTGTTTATAAAGACCTGGAGGACTTAGACACTTTATGTACGCAATTAAATATTGCAAAACCAAGGATACCCGAGGAATCTGGCAAAAGCCAAGAAGAAGGCCCAGTCCAACATCTACCACCGAAAGCACAGAGACAAAAATGGACAACAGTCCAGAGGAAAGCGAAATCGATGGCTCTGAAACATATGCACAAAGATTCCAGCAACATCGCTCCGCTATGAAGCTACTGATAGCAGTGTTCACAGGACTCTCCTCAATATAGAAAAGACCCAAGGTTATTATTGGACATGATAAGGTATAAATAGACTATTAGTCTGAAATGGTGGCGGCAGATTGTTTGTAGAGCCTTGGCTGTCTTTATCTCTCTTTCTACCAACAGGCTTCTACTACATGATTAAAGAAACTGTTACATAAATTTTGGACATTACTTTTTGTTTTTCAATTGGCAGGAGTAGCAGCAGCAGTTGGTTTGCTGTCTCCTCCCACTTGTAGAATATGAGATTAGTCTATAATGAGATAGACTATATTGTTAGGTTTACTGTTCAGTTTATAGTTAGTAAGTTATTTAATATTTATGTGTTTTTTTTGTTCCATTTACAGAAATTTCTCCTAAATTGCTTAAGTTATTTCTTACAATCACAGAGCTTTTTTCGGGGTCCTACGGGCTGGGGAGCGATACAGGCGTTTCCAAAAGATGTCATCAAATCACAAGGTAAGACTACACACCCACATTTGTTAAGACACAATGCATAGAAACATAACCATAGTTTCCCAGAACGCAAAGGGTCTCAACTCCCCCTCTAAAAGATCTATAGCCCTGAGGTGGTTTGCTAAGCAAAAAAGCTCAGTCATATTTGTCCAGGAAACCCACTTTTCAAAAACCTCGGAGCCTAAATTCTCATCAAGGGATTTCCCAACAGGATACTTTAATTCCAATGAAAAAAAAAAATGGGGTGGGTATACTGTTACACCGCAGCACACCTTTTCAGCTGATCAATACAGTAGGGGACAGAGAGGGTAGAATACTCATAGTAATTGGATTGATATATAATAGACCAGTGACATTTGTCAATATTTACGCACCCAACTCAGGTAGGACACCCTTCTTTAGAAGACTGCTCTCCCTGGTCTTAGAACATAGGAAAGGTGTGTTGATTTTAGGAGGGGATCTCAATGTAGCCATGGACCCCCTCCTGGACACAACCTCCATTAATACTAGTGCAGCTCATAGACCTCCAGACTTGGTTTATAGATGTTTCCGACAACTTGGACTGATAGATATTTGGAGGGTACAACATCCCTTGCAAAGGAATTATACATTTTACTCACACCCGTGGGCTTCATATTCGCGGCTGGATTATCTGTACATAGACCAATCCAGCTTATCCTTTGTGACAGACTCAGATATCCAACCAACCACATGGGCGGATAATTCATTGGTCTCTATGTCCATACATTGGCCAGAAACCCCAGTAAGCCCTTTTATTTGGAGGTTAGATGAATATCTCCTGAACCACCCACTAACAAACAAGGCTTTAACCACCTCAATCACAGAATACTTCCAGTTTAACATGAACACAGAAGTATCATCACTCAACATTTGGGAGGCACATAAGGCAGTGGTCCGAGAGGAGTGCATCAAACATAAAGCTTATATGAAGAAAACATATAACATGACAGTAGACTCCTTACCCTCTAGATTACGAGAACTAGAAATAGAACATAAACAAAGACCAAAAGACCCTAACCTTTTAACGCTAATAACTAAAGCCAGAGCAGACCTTAACAATATACTTACAAGGGAAGCACAGAAGTCAGCACTTAAACTAAGAAAAACTTTCTTTTACGAGGGAAACAGAGTGGGACCACTACTGGCAAGGGCTCTGAGCGCCAAAACTGGACAAACACATGTACACAAAATACAAAAACAGTCTGGGACAGATATCCATGACAGCAAGGAAATAGCAGACAGTTTCAGGGACTATTACACAAGACTTTACAATCTAGAACAATTAGACACGCCGTCACATATCAGAGACATGGAACAATATATACAAACTGCCAACCTGAACCCCCTGACAGAATCTCAGAAAAGAGATCTGGACATGCCATTCACACAAAAAGAAATCCTGACAGTTATCTCTCATCTCCCAACAGGGAAAAGTCCGGGTCCAGATGGGTTCACTAACTCATATTACAAAACTTTTAAACACATTTTGGCCCCTCACTTATTGTCCTTATTCCAGGCCATAGATAGTGACTTAAAATTCTCACCAGAAATGTTAACGGCGCACATTGCGGTAATATTAAAGCCAGATAAACCACAGGATCAAATGGGTAGCTACAGACCTATCTCCTTGCTCAATTCGGACATAAAGATTTTTAGCAAACTTATAGCAAACCGTATAAACTTAGTATTGAACGATATCATACACACTGATCAGGTGGGCTTCACACCTCGCCGTGAAGCACGAGACAACACAATACGGGCATTAACACTATCGTCATATGCAAAATTCCACAACATACCGGCAGTAATAATGACAACGGATTCAGAAAAAGCGTTCGATAGGACAAATTGGCAATTTCTTAAAAAAACATTAGAAATATTTGGATTCGGCCCCAAAATGATAGATAGAGTCTGTAGCCTTTACACTTGCCCACAGGCCAGAGTAAGAGTAAATAGCATGCTATCAGATCCATTTTTGATCCGAAACGGCACGAGACAGGGGTGCCCACTGTCCCCCATCTTGTTTATATTGACTATGGAGGTACTCGCAGCTCACATACGTGCCAACAAAGATATACATGATATAACTATAGGGCCTAACGAATTTAAAATCGCAATGTACGCGGATGATGTTCTCTTCTCTGTCACCACCCCCAATAGCACCATCCCAATGATACTCAGAGAAATTGAGAAATTTGGCTCTTTTTCAAATTTTGTAATAAATCAAACTAAGTCAGAAGTACTGAACATATCACTGAGTCCATCAGAATTCCAAAAACTTTCACGGGTTTGTCCCTTGCGTCTACAGTCAGAGTCAGTCAGATACCTAGGTATCCACCTTTCCCCGAGTCCCTCAACCCTCTTCAAGAAAAACTTTGAGTCCCTATTCAATAACATATCAAGAGATCTGAAAACTTGGGCCACTAAAACACTTTCATGGTGGGGTAGAATCCACTCTATTAAAATGACAATACTACCTAAAATCCTATACCTACTACAAGCCTTGCCAATCCACCTTCCCTATGGGTTCTTAACACGGGTACAAAGACAGATAAACACCTATGTATGGGGCAAGATAAAACCCAGGGTTAATAGAAGCACCCTACACAGATCTATAACTATGGGTGGGGTGGGATTACCAAGAATTGAGGAGTACTATCATGCAGTGACTCTCCAGAGAATTTTGGACTGGCATGGTTCATCATCTCATAAAGCTTGGGTGTCTATTGATTCCCATATCCTACAGATTCCATTTGTGGGAGCAGTGTGTTGGGTCCCCTCGGATCTAAGACCACCACAATGCGGACAATTAAATGTACATAAACACTTCTTTAAGGAATGGGAGAAGATAAAGACCCTATATCCACATATTTCATCCATTAGATCCCCACTGTTCCCTATAGTTCTCAACACAGAAATGGTGGGGGGTCTGGATAGGGGATTTAGAAGACTTAAGGAATGGGGATACACAATTCCATTATGTAGACTTATTGAGGAGGGGAAGTTACTGAGCAGACACAGGTTAGAGACCTCTGCAGAAGGACGATACATACACTGGCTTAAGTATGCACAACTTCAACATTTCCTACAGACATCACCACACAAGAAGGAGTTCCTCTGCTCTTTGACCCCCTTTGAACGGTTGTGTAACAGTGAAAAGACAATTCAGAGCCCTTTGTCAGTATCACGCCACCTTTTGCTAGAACCTCAAAATACCACATTACCAAACTACACAACGAGGTGGGCACATGACCTTCATGCGGAGATAGATAGAAAAGACTGGCACAAAATGTTCCAAAGGACTAAAAAATCCTCTACCTCCCCACAAATACTCGAAATGAACTATAAACTTTTGTCTCGTTGGTACTTGACTCCAACTAGACTGAACACAATATACCCTGACTCTTCGCGTGTGTGTTGTAGGGGATGCGGGGGACAGGGATGCTTGCTACATGTATGGTGGGATTGTCCCGTAATTAAAAAACTATGGAAGGAAGTGGAAGTATACCTTCAAATATTGGTGGGCGACACATTTAAATTAACAGCCAGAATAGCACTATTAAACGACAATACCCACATTACATGTAAGCTGAGATCTCTTGTAGTACAGATAGGTCTGAATGGAGTTCGTTCATTAATAGCTAGAGCATGGAAGACACCCTTCCCCCCAACTAAGGAGTCGTGGATCGAAAGAACCAATGAACTCATGGTATTAGAAGAGTATGGGTTCCTAAAACGGAACAAGCTCTCCTTCTTCTTAGACGCCAGATTTTTATGGGAAAATTTACATTTACCATCTCAAGACACAACACATTGACAAGATCACCACGGTTGGTAGGACTACTGATTCAGGGGCCTGCATGTGTCGCTCCCCCCCCCGACTCCCGGATCCAGGATGATTCATAGGAGATTCAATGATAACAGGAGAATTAGCCTGTAGGAGATATTAGGTAAGAATGATAGTTTTAATATCTATCAGTGAATGATTTTAGAATGGAACATAAGTTAATTGATCTTTGCAGACTTAAGAGTTTACAACTATGCTGTACAATGATTGTTTGACTTTCTTTTTTTGTTTTTTGTAAACTGAAAAACATAATAAATAAAAAAAAAAAAAAATAACAGGGGCCCGATCCGATATGCAGCGTCGCCCGCAAAAGCCGGTGACACCAAATTTTGCGCTGGTTTGGTATCCTATATACGGCGTAACATAGAAGTTACGCTTGTATATTTCACCCTTCGGTCATAGTTTTTTGGCCCATAGACTGGTATAGAAAATCTGCGCAGTTTGGTATGCAATATACAGCGTAAGGACTTATGTGGCAAAAATGGAGAAATCTTACTCCATTTTCACCTCGCCACAAAATGCAGGCGTAGTAAGCCTTGCACTGAGTATTGGAGCCCCGTAACTCCCTAAACTGCCTGCAAAATAAAACCTAACACCTTACGCATGCGCAATGTCTATCTACCTGTCAACCGCAATCCCTAATAAAGTGTTTAACCCCTAAACCGCCGATATCGGACCCCGCCACCACCTACATTAAATGTATTACCCCATAACCTGACCCCCCTACACCGCCGCCACCTATAATAACTATATTAACCCCTAATCTTATCCCCCTACACTGCCGCCACCTATATTATATGTATTACCCCCTAATCTGACCCAAAGTAATCAGCTATTTTACCTGTAAAAAAAAGAACAACCCCCCCATTACAACCCACCACCCACACACCCCTACTCTAATACCCACCCGATCCGCCCTTAAAAAACCTAAGTCTAATCCCCAAGTGGTCCTTACCTGTCCTGAAGACCGGTGGAGAAGGTCCTGTTCCAGGCGGTGAAGTCTTCTTCCAAGCGGCGACCTCTTCTTCTTCCAGGAACCAGCCGGTGCTGAGCGGAGGAGTTGCAGACCAATGACCGCGGAGCTGAAGACCGTCCACTCTGGAACTGAAGACCGGCGTTGCTGGAACTGAAGATCGGCGACGCTGGAACTGAAGACCGCGGAGCCATGGAGCATGGAGGAGCCTCTTCATACAATCTCCGCCGTACACTGAATAGGAATTCAAGGTATGCGATTAAAAATAGCGTCCCTTGAATTCCTATTGGTTGATTTGAGCCTTCAAATTCAAATCAGCCAATCGGATGAGAGCTACTGTAATTCTATTGGCTGATTTGAATAGCTAATAGAATAAGAGCTACTGGTCATCGGTCTTCAACTCCTCCGCTCCGCGCCGGCTGGTTCCTGGAAGAAGAAGAGGTCGCCGCTTGGAAGAAGACTTCACCGCCTGGAACAGGACCTTCTCCGCCGGTCTTCAGGACAGGTAAGGACCACTTGGGGGTTAGACTTTTTTTTTTAAGGGGGGATAGGGTGGGTTTTAGAGTAGGGGTGTGTGGGTGGTGGGTTGTAATGGGGGGGGTTGTTCTTTTTTTTACAGGTAAAAGAGCTGATTACTTTTGGGAAATGCCCCGCAAAAGGCCCTTTTAAGGGCTGGTAATAGAGCTGATTACTTTTGTAATTTAGTTTAGGGTAGGGAAATTTTATTATTTTGGGGGGCTTTTTTATTTTATTAGGGGGCTTAGATTAGGAGTAATTAGCTTAAAATTCTTGAAATCTTTTTTTATTTTTTGTAATTTAGTGTTTGTTTTTTTAATATAGTTTTAGTTTATTTAATCATATTTTAGTTTATTTAATTAATTTATTGATAGTGTAGTGTTAGGTGTAATGGTAACTTAGGTTAGGATTTATTTTACAGGTACTTTTGTAATTATTTTAACTAGGTAGCTATTAAATAGTTATTAACTATTTAATAGCTATTGTACCTAGTTAAAATAAATACAAAGTTACCTGTAAAATGAATATAAACCCTAAAATAGCTACAATGTAATTATTAATTATATTGTAGCTATCTTAGGGTTTATTTTATAGGTATTTAGTTTTAAATTGGAATAATTTAGTTAATAATATTAATAATATTTAGATTTATTTAAATAATAATTAAGTTAGGGGGTGTTAGGGTTAGGGTTTAGGGGGTAATATAGTTAATATAGGTGGCGGCGGTGTAGGGGGATCAGATTAGGGGGTAATAAATTTAAGATAGGTGGCGGCGGTGTAGGGTGATCAGATTAGGGGGTAATACATATAAGATAGGTGGCGGCGGTGTAGGGGGATCAGATTAGGGGTTAATAAATTTAAGATAGGTGGCGGCGGTGTAGGGGGCTCAGATTAGAGGTTAATACATTTAAAATAGGTGGCAGCGGTGTTGTTTTAAATTGGAATAATTTAGTTAATAATATTAATATTATTTAGATTTATTTAAATAATAATTAAATTAGGGGGTGTTAGGGTTAGACTTAGGTTTAGGGGGTAATATATTTAATATAGGTGGTGGCGGTGTAGGGGGCTCAGATTAGGGGTTAATAAATTTAAGATAGGTGGCGGTGGTGTAGGGTGATCAGATTAGGGGGTAATACATATAAAATAGGTGGCGGTGGTGTAGGGGGATCAGATTAGGGGTTAATAAATTTAAGATAGGTGGCGGCGGTGTAGGAGGCTCAGATTAGGGGTTAATAAATTTAAGATAGGTGGCGTTGGTGTAGGGGGATCAGATTAGGGGGTAATACATATAAAATAGGTGGCGGCGGTGTAGGGGGATCAGATTAGGGGTTAATAAATTTAAGATAGGTGGCGGCGGTGTAGGGGGATCAGATTAGGGGTTAATAAATTTAAGATAGGTGGCGGCGGTGTAGGGGGATCAGATTAAGGGGTAATACATATAAAATAGGTGGCGGCGGTGTAGGGGGATCAGATTAGGGGTTAATAAATTTAAGATAGGTGGCGGCGGTGTAGGGGGCTCAGATTAGGGGTTAATAAATTTAAGATAGGTGGCGGTGGTGTAGGGTGATCAGATTAGGGGGTAATACATATAAAATAGGTGGCGGCGGTGTAGGGGGATCAGATTAGGGGTTAATAAATTTAAGATAGGTGGCGGCGGTGTAGGGGGCTCAGATTAGGGGTTAATAAATTTAAGATAGGTGGCGTTGGTGTAGGGGGATCAGATTAGGGGGTAATAAATTTAAGATAGGTGGCGGCGGTGTAAGGGGATCAGATTAGGGGTTAATAAATTTAAGATAGGTGGCGGCGGTGTAGGGGGCTCAGATTAGGGGTTAATAAATGTAAGATAGGTGGCGGCGGTGTAGGGGGATCAGATTAGGGGTTAATAAATTTAAGATAGGTGGCGGCGGTGTAGGGGGATCAGATTAGGGGGTAATACATATAAAATAGGTGGCGGCGGTGTAGGGGGATCAGATTAGGGGTTTATAAATTTAAGATAGGTGGCGGCGGTGTAGGGGGCTCAGATTAGGGGTTAATAAATTTAAGATAGGTGGCGGCGGTGTAGGGGGATCAGATTAGGGGTTAATAAATTTAAGATAGGTGGCGGCGGTGTAGGGGGATCAGATTAGGGGTTAATAAATTTAAGATAGGTGGCAGCGGTGTAGGGGGATCAGATTAAGGGGTAATACATATAAAATAGGTGGCGGCAGTGTAGGGGGATCAGATTAGGGGTTAATAAATTTAAGATAGGTGGCGGCGGTGTAGGGGGCTCAGATTAGGGGTTAATAAATTTAAGATAGGTGGCGGTTGTGTAGGGGGATCAGATTTGGGGTTAATAAATTTAAGATAGGTGGCGGCGGTGTAGGGGGATCAGATTAGGGGGTAATACATATAAAATAGGTGGCGGCGGTGTAGGGGGATCAGATTAGGGGTTAATAAATTTAAGATAGGTGGCGGCGGTGTAGGAGGCTCAAATTAGGGGTTAATAAATTTAAGATAGGTGGCGGCGGTGTAGGGGGATCAGATTAGTGGGTAATAAATATAAGATAGGTGGCAGCAGTGTAGGGGAGTAAGATTAGGGGGTAATACATATAATATAGGTGGTGGCGGTGTAGGGGGATCAGATTAGGGGTTAATACATATAACATAGGTAGCGGCGGAGTAGGGGGATCAGATTAGGGGTTTATAAATTTAAGATAGGTGGCGGCGGAGTAGGGGGATCAGATTAGGGGTTAATAAATTTAAGATAGGTGGCGGCGGAGTAGGGGGATCAGATTAGGGGTTAATAAATTTAAGATAGGTGGCGGCGGAGTAGGGGGATCAGATTAGGGGTTAATAAATATAATATAGATGGCGGGGTCCGGGAGCGGCGGTTTAGGGGTTAATACATTTATTGTTAGGAGTGAGAGGGGGTATTGCGGATAGAGGGGTATAGGTGTCGGGCTATTTTTGGGAGGCGTGTTAGACAGTTACTGGAGCTTTAAGACTTTAGTTAGCTTTTTTAGGCGGCGGCAGTTTCTAAATTGACGTAAATCACTGGCTTATTTCTGGACATCGCTAGTTTGTCCGACTTACGGCACTTTAGCAACTGTCGGCACCAAATATGTGATAGCTCGATGTGCGAGGTGAAACTACGGGCGGCGCAGGTTTCCACACTTGCGCTGAAACCTGTGCCATATATCGGATCGTGCCCCAGGTTACTTAGACATAATTAAAGGGACAGAAAACACCTTGTTATTACAAGACATTTCTATTGTGCTGAAGTAGAATAACATATTAGCCAAGTCATAAAACAAATTAAAATTATTTTACTGCGGTTATCTTTTAATAGCCAAACTCCACCCACCATTTGCCGTATTTGGAGGGGCCAATCTGGGCTTTAGTTAACAGACAAGGCTAGCCACAGCGACATGGATCCATTTAAAAAGCAGCGATAGCTACTTCAGAGCCCCAACGTTTCACTCTCGCTCACAACATGGTTTCTACTTAACCTATCTGCAACACTTTGATCAGATTGAGATAATTGACAGCCCTCTCTTGTGCACAAGCAGGATTGTGCAATGTTAACTCCTGTCAGCGTACTGCTGCCCACTCGCTGCGAGGCTGGGCAGATATTGTTAAAGACTGCAAACCTTGTCCGTCTGACCTTTAATAAATGGAGCCCATAAAGTTAATATAAAGCAAATTGTTTTGCAGTTATTATAAAGCCAATTAGGTAGGGACAGATATATAGCAGAGTTAGCCTTGAGAGGTCAACAGGATGTGTTTTATGTCACAAGCATTAGAAACTGCTCAATTTGTAGAGGTAAAATACATGAAAGGGGACAAAATAAATAACTAAAATGTATTGTAAAGTGCATAGCTAAACATTATATATAAAAATGTCAAGGTGTTTACTGTCCCTTTAAGACCTTTCTATCTGTTTTTCTGTCTCTGTATTCCCTAACAACACCTTCACAACATTTGAGTTTGTTTTCAATACTAAAAGAGCTAAATTAGCAAACCTATGTGTGTCTAATAAACACATTTTATAAATAAATTAAATAAATCATAAAGTACATCAATAAACATTACTTATGTATTATTGCAATGTTTAGTTTAAAATATTTCTTAGTTTTTAATTCACCTACATTTGGCAAAAAGATGATTTCTTATAGTAGCATATTTGGTTTGCTGCACCGATTACAGATACTAAAGTAGATCACTAAGTCCAAATCCCTTTAAAGAAAAAAGAAAAAAAAAATCTTAGACTCAAATCCACTTCAGCCCTGGCAGCAATGGCAACAATGGACTTATTCCACCAAGACAATACTCTTGTACACAACAATCTCTGACTGAACTTGCCACTTGTTTTGGTCTCCCCATGCTGCCGGATGTCAGTCAACACAAGTTCCTCTGCATCCTAAAATCGAGATTCCATACCCTGCCATAGTCAGTAGTTTCTTGTTTGGACCTGAGATTTCTGAGAGGGAAGAGAACCATATTTCTTGGACTTTGTTTTTTTGTCTCAGGTTTTAAGTTGTGTAGAAATTATCAGGATTCCTTTGACATTCTTGTTAATTCACCATCCTTTTTATTATCTGCAATCAACATTTGGCATACCTATTGTGCGGACAGTTTTCTCATGTGAAAACACCCACAGAAATTGACTGAACTCACCTGTGTATTGTCAATAATTAGTCACCCATCACCACGTCATAAATTTTATTGGTAGTTTTTTCATTGAAAACTGTTGTTTAGAGCCCAAAGTGATAGGAATCTTCACATTTCCCTTCCCAACTTAAACTCCCAGCATTACTTCTTAACTGTGGGGTGAGATGAAGCTCTCTTAATCTATCAAATCCACATGGATTTCTGTTAAACTTAATGTATTTTTTCTTTATTAAATAGTTGATAAGTACATGATATTCACTTTGCCCCATTTTCTATAAAGTTCTCAAACGGTCAAACAAAATGTCCTGTAAATAAGAAAGTGTTAACATTGGCATATGCACACTTAAACCAGAATAGATCAATTTATTTCACTTTGGTAATTTAAACCCAGAGCTTCCAAAATAGGATTATGATTTACTGATCTATCCTAACATATGTTGAGCACTTCTTCCTCCTGAGTGCAGAAATCAGAAAAGCACAGCTAAATAAAAAAAGGGCATTTGTGGAATCTGAAGTTCTTCAAAGAAGGTACAAAACTATACAACTTCCAGTTGAATACAGTGCATATTTTAACAAGTGTAAAATAAAATGCCTTCTCATTATTACAGTTCCAGAAAATGGCAGCACAACCAATAATATCAACTTCTTTTATTTCTTTTCACCAGGAGTAGGTACCAGGAGTAGGTAAATAAAAGACGTTGATATTATTAATTGTGCTGCCTTTTTCTGGAACTTTGATATATTACAAGGTATGCAGTAACCTTTTGGCGTGCACAACATGTTTGCTTGGGTGTTGGATCTCATTTGGCATTATACTTCTCTCATTATTACAACATCACCTACCTAAATATGTGTTCTTATTACAGAGGGCATGAAGCAAAGTTCTGATGATGCATATTTGGAACATTGTCTGCCCTGAATATTCTTGCATCTTGATAAAGTAAGATGAAGTGCTTTTTCAACTAGAGAAGCTGAACATGACTGGTTAAGTGCTAGAATGAGTGGACGCAAGAGTTAACGTCATTCAGCACAGTTGAGGATGGCTGCAACTTCCTTGTTGTTCTCCTCTATGTGTACATTGTGCACACCTTATTTCTGTTGTACGCATTTGTCTCTGATTACTTTATTCTCTTTCTACTTTGTCCAGCTTATCTCATTTTCTACCATCTTCCACTTTATTCTATCTTTTTAAAGACAAGACAGTGGGCTTAGAGAATTTGTTAGTCCTATTTTTTTATTCTCAACAATAGGACAAGTTGTTTGAAAGCTCTTACCAGACGCAGAGACTCAAATTTTTTGGTCTTCAGTTATGGGAAACAGCAAGAGTTTTCAGTGGACACCCCCCCCATGGGTACAGCAGAAGGATAGCAAAGTCTCTTGTTATGGGTAAATAAGAAAATTATGTCACAGGGGAGTGAGTCAAATGGCAATTAATAATTTATTTGATTACTCAAATCTAAGACTAATGGTTGGTGGTCACTGAAGGGTGTGTGTGTGTGTATAGGTGGTCATACTATGGCTCAGCATTATAAAGCAAGCCACAAAATCTTGGTGCAGTATAAATATTGTGTATTTCCTAGTGCATTTTCCTACCTCATCCTCAAATTTGCATAGGTTGTGGTACCCAGGAACTCAAGAGTATATATATCAAAGGGTTTCATGATCGGGCATGATCATTTTGCTGCCTCTAATAAATTTATGTTATTTAGGGAAGATATGGGATCCTTGTCAAGTTGATAAGCGGTTCATACTCTGGGTATTGAAAAGAATCACCCCCCTTTAAAATAAAAACATTTTGTTTCTTTGCAGCCAGAAATAAAGACAGACGCAGTTTTTGTTTATCCAGTTGTATTTACTCAGTGCAACTTATAACATCCAAGTGAAAGATATAACACCAACATGTCAGACAAAAATAAAGACAATTCCAAAAGAGAATCACTGTGTTGGAAAAAGGATCACCCCCTTGTGTCAGTATTTTGTTGAACCACCTTTTGCTTTAATTACAGCCTTTAGACTGTTGGGATATGTCTCTACTAATTTTTCACATCTAGACTGTGCAATATTTGCCCACTCTTCTTTGCAGAACTGCTCCAGTTCTGTTACATTTGATGGTGACCGTTTGTGGACTGCAGTCTTTAAGTCATGCCCCAGATATTTAATGGGGTTTAAGTATGGGCTCTGACTAGGCCATGCAAGGACATTCACCTTTTCTCCTTCAACCACTGTGTGGTCATTTTTGCTGTGTGTTTTGGGTCATTGTCATGTTGCTAGGTAAACCTTCCCATTGACAACTTCCTGGCAGAGGGCAGCAGATTTTCCTCAATAATTTGTCGGTATTTTACCCCAGCCATTATTCCTTCTTTCCTGACAAGTGCTCCAGTGCCTGCTGCAGAGAAATATAGCATAACAGGATATTACCACCTCCGTGCTTTACTGTTGGCATGGTGTTTTTTGGATGGTGAGCTGTATTGGATTTCCTACAGACATATAATTTGGTGTTGAGGCTAAATAATTAAATTTTAGTCCTATCTTAACATAACACCTTTTTCCATGTGGCCTCAGAATCTCCTAGGTGTGTTATGGCAAAGCTCAGTCATGACTGCATGTGACCTGTCTTGAGGAGTGGCTTTTTTCTTGCAACCCTCCCATACAATCCACATTTGTGAAGAATTCTTAATATTGTTGTCACATGCAAACAATGAACACTTTTTGTCATAAATTCCTGCAACTGCTTCAGAGTTGCTGTGGGATTCTTGGTAGCCTCTCTGACCAGTTTCCTCCTGGCTCTTTCATCCAGTTTGGAGCAATGCGACGTCCTGATCCAGAGAGGGTCTGTGTTGTACCAAATACCTTCCCCTTCTTAAAAATAGACTTCACTGTGCCTCTAGGCATTGATAAAGCCTTCAATATCTACTTGTATCCATCTCCTTACTTGTGCCTGTCCACAACTTTATCCCGGATATCTTTTAACAGTGCCTTGCCACCCATAGTTGATTGTTTGCTTCAGTTGCACTACCAGAGACTGAGATGCTCCAGGAAAGCTATTTTCATTCTGAGCTAATCAATATGCTCACAGCTAATCACAGTTGAAGGTCAAATGGCTTTGTGTGTGCCGTTGAGAAGGTGATTAGCTACACCTGATTGAGTTTACAAGTATTTTAGGATGTTGTGATCATTTTTCTAACTCAGTAATTCTGTTTTTGTATTGTCTTTATTTTTGCCTGACATGTTGGTGTTATATCATTCACTTGGATGTTATAAGTTGCACTGAATTATTACAACTGGATAAACAAAAACTGTGTCTGTCTTTATTTCAGGCTGCAAAGCAAACAAACTGTGATTTTTAAGGGGGGTGATTCTTTTCAATACCCACTGTATATAATCTGGATTTATGAGATCATCAAGATGGTGATGTTAAATTTGACTTAACTGAAAACCCTATTGTAAACTGTGAAAAGGAATACCATGGTTGTTAGTGTGGAACGTAGAATGCAATATTTACATTTTCTTGTAGTGCAAGAAATTACACAGGATGGGATGGTCAATAATACATAACACCTTGGGATTTAACATGAATCACAGCACACTAATCTCATAGCAGATGTATTCAAAGAACCAGCTCAAGTGAAAGGCTTTGGAATAACACAGGCCATCAGTGATGCAGTTGTACAGTTAAGCAGTGTAAAATTGGAGAGTCAATGATGCTTACAATACTTGGGGAGCAATCTTGCTGAGAATTTTTTTGTGTGTGTGTGAAATTAGTCACATGGGCAGATAATATTGTTTTCAGCTATCAATGTCTACAGCAATAACATTCAGCATACATTGTTTAGATTGTTTCTGAAACATGTGTGATCTCAAGAGTCCCAGAATCATTTGCCCTGGATGGTGACTTTAAAACATTTACATATTTGGAACTGTTTCCTATAGTGCATGTGATAAGATTGGGAGGTGACATCACCGGATGGGGGCGTGACATATAGCCGTTATAGTTTATGAAGCAGTTACTAAGTTAGATGTGTTGTACAATCTTTTTACTTCTATGCTCTGCAATAAAATAGCGTTGTACCTTCTATGCTGTGTCCTGCATCTCATGACATGGTGTCAGAAGTACTTGCCTGCGCTTCTGTTTCCTGAGTAATGACAATGTCGAATTGTACCCCACCTGAGCCTTTTGATTTCTCTCAGCCTGCAGCTTGGCCCACTTTAGGATTGCTTCCAGACTGGACAAGGAGAGTTGTGAAGTACAAGTTAATTCTCTTTTATACTCTATGGGGAAAGATGTTGAGCCAGTGCTTAATGCCTTTACATTCCAAGAAGGGGAAGAATTTGACTTTGAAATAGTTATGATAAACTCAGTGCCCACTTTGTGCCCAAATGAAATGTGATTCATGAGAGGGCTTGTTTTCACCAACATGCTCAGCGTGTAGGAGAATCTGTGGAATCATTTATGCGCAGCCTGTATTAACTAGTTGAATTCTGTGAGTTTGGTGCTGCTAAAGAAGAGCAAATCAGAGACAGAATAATCATAGGAATTGCAGATGCTGAGGTTTCACTGAAGCTACAGTTGGAGGCTGAATTAACATTAGATGGGGCTATTAGGATGGCCCGCCAGAGTGAACTAGTGAAAAAGAAAAGTGCTGATCTGAGGTCTGAGACTATTGTGGATGAAGTGCAGCAGTTCAGGAGAGCTGCAGGTGAAAGGCACAGTGTGAGCGGTAGATCAAGGGCAACAGATAGGCCAAGAAGCGGGTGGGTACAGCAGACTTGCTGCATGCGGTGTAACCGTACCCATGATCAGAATGTTATATGCCCTGCTAAAGATAAAATATGTAGAAGTGTAACCAAATGGGCCATTTTAAAGTGGCGTGTAAAACTGAATACATTAAGGAGATGCAGGTGGATAGTGACCAGGAGGGTCAAGAAGTGTCCTTTGTAGGGTCTGTTGTTGAACGGTCTGGTTCAGACGAAGATTGGCGGGTTGCCTTCAAGATTGACACGGGAGCGGACATCACTGTAATGTCCCTTGCACCATTCATAAAACTGACTTGACAGTCTCAGCTGGCAAAAGTTGCAACGAAATTTCATAGTCTTGGTGGCCGCATCAATTGTGCAAGAACATTTCTTGCCAGCTGCGAGTACAAGCAGAGGAAATTCACCATGTGGTATATGTAATTAGAGGTCAGTGTGTTAACAACTTATTGAGCAGGAAAGCAGCCTGTGGTTTGGACCTTGTCACCAGAGTGAATGAGATTTTGGAAGACATGTTTGGTGAATTGGGCCTACTGAATTGCAACCCAGTCTGAATATCACTTAAAAGTGATGCAGTCCCATACAGCATTACCACTCCTCGTAGAATTCCGTGGAGAAGGAACTTCTGCATATGAAACATATGGGAGTTATTGAAGTGGTTGTTGAAGCAACTGACTGGTGTGCCCCTATTGTGCCTGTTGCGAAGAAAAACGGGAAGGTTGCGTAGATTTGAAAAGGTTGAATGAGGTGGTGAAGAGAGAGATATGTGCTGCTGATGCTTGAAGACATAGGCATCTATTTATCAAGCCGTCAACTGCAAATACGGTCGAATTCCGCAGCGTATTTGTGGCGAGCCTGATTCGCCTTAGTTATTAAACCCTACAAATCGGCAAAAGTAGAATTTTGTGACGTAACATACGATCCGCCGGACTCAGTCCGACACAGATCGATGCTTACGTCACTACAGATGTTCCAATGCAAGTTCGGCACAATCTGAGTACTTTTGTAAGTTATCAAACTACTACCAGGTACGCTCACCACTTTTCCGGCCCAGTGTCCCTGGTTTTCAAACCGCTGCCCTGGAGGCAGCGGATGCCATAGGAATCAATGGGAGTCGGAAAGCAGCGAAAGCTTATGTTCGCTGCTGCCCGATATCCCATTGATTCCTATGGTAACGTTTACACCTAACACCCTAACATGTACCCCGAGTCTAAACACCCCTAATCTTCCACCCCCTACACCGCCATCACCTACATTATGCTTATTAACCCCTAATCTGCCCCCTACAATGCCGCCACGTAAATAAAAGTTATTAACCCCTATCCCGCCGCTCCCGGAGCCCACCACAACCTACATTATACTTATTAACCCCTAATCTGCCGCCCCCTACACCGCCGCCACCTACCTACATTCATTAACCCCTAATCTGCTGCCCCCAATGTCGCGCCACTATATTAAATTTATTAACCCCTAAACCTAAGTCTAACCCTAACCCTAACACCCGCTAACTTAAATCTAATTTAAATAAATCGAAATAAATATTACTATCATTAAATACATTATTCCTATTTAAAACTAAATACTTACCTGTAAAATAAACCCTAAGATAGCTTACCTACCCTACACTAAATTACAAATAGCCCTTAAAAGGGCCTTTTGCGGGGCATTGCCCTAAAGTAGTGATGTCGCAAACCTAAAAATTTGGGTTTGCGAACGGCAAACACGGACTTCCGCAAAAGTTTGTGAACCGGCGAACCGGGCGAACCGTCATAGACTTCAATGGGCAGGCGAATTTTAAAACCCACAGGGACTCTTTCTGGCCACAATAGTGATGGGAAAGTTGTTTCAAGGGGACTAACACCTGGACTGTGGCGTGCCGGAGGGGGATCCATGGCAAAACTCCCATGGAAAATTACATAGTTGATGCAGAGTCTGGTTTTAATCCATAAAGGGCATAAATCACCTAATATTCCTAAATTGTTTGGAATAACGTGCTTTAAAACATCAGGTTTGATGTTGTATCGATCAGGTAGTGTAAGGGTTACGCCCGCTTCACAGTGACAGACCAAAATCCCGCAGCGGGTACAACATCATCATCATCACACCGTACGTCCATGTGTGTAATGCTGCCTGACTGAGACATATCCCTGTTATCTACATCCTCTGGCAATAATGGTTGCGCATCACTCATTTCTTCCAACTGATGTGTAAATAACTCCTCTGACAGATCAAGTGAAGCAGCTGTGGTGCTAGTGTTGGTGGTGGCGGCAGGCGGCGAGTGGTAACTTGAGAGGTGCCCGAAGTTAAGCTGGAGGAGGATGGTGTGTCAAGGTTCCGAGCGTAAGCTGTAGAAGATTGGGTGTCCTGTGTTAGCCAGTCAACTATGTCCTCAGAACGTTTCGAGTTCAGGGTACGTGGCCTCTGAACACTGGGCATTATTCTAGGGCCAAAGGGAATCACAGCACCACGACCATGACGGCCCCTGCAGGGTGGCCTGCCTCTGCCTGTCATTTTTTTTTCCATTAGTGGTACTATGCGAGCAAGCTACTGTGACAAGAGATATGAGTGGCACTGTGCACTGACAGAAGTTGGCAGAGTAGACGCTGTAGGCCTGACACACACGCTTGCAGACAACTAACTGCTATTCAATCTATTACAGTCAAAATTGTATTTTTTTTTTAATGTACACTACTGTTACACCAGATATGAGTTGCACTGGTGTGACACTGTGTCTTGGCAGGCCCTGAAAAATCTGTTACACATCTACAACCACCAAAAAACAACCATGCTAAATAGTTTCTGAGTTTAGAAATGTTAACATGTTCTTTTTTTGCAAGTTATAGGGAAATAAATACAAGAAGCACTTTGCTATTTCAAAACCACTTTTTTTCAAAATGAGCGCTAGTTACATTGGAACCCTGATATCTGTCAGGAATACCTGAATATCCCTTGACATGTATATATTTTTTTTAGAAGACATTGCAAAGTATTGATCTAGGCCCATTTTGGTATATTTCATGCCAACATTTCACCGCCAAATGCGATCAAATAAAAAAAAAATGTTCACTTTTTCACAAACTTTAGGTTTCTCACTGAAATTATTTACAAACAACTTATGCAATTATGGCATAAATGGTTGTAAATGCTTCTCTGGGATCCCCTTTGTTCAGAAATAGCAGACTTATATGGCTTTGGCATTGCTTTTTGGTAATTAGAAGGCTGCTAAATGCCACTGCGCACCACATGTTTTATGCCCAGCAGTGAAGGGGTTAATTAGGGAGCATGTAGGGAGCTTGTAGAGTTAATTTTAGCTTAAGTGTAGTGTAGTAGACAACCCAAAGTATTGATCTAGGCCCATTTTGGTATATTTCATGCCACCATTTCACCGCCAAATGCGATCAAATTAAAAAAAAAACGTTAAATTTTTCACAATTTTAGGTTTTTCACTGAAATCATTTACAAACAGCTTGTGCAATTATGGCACAAATGGTTGTAAATGCTTCTCTGGGATCCCCTTTGTTCAGAAATAGCAGACATATATGACTTTGGCGTTGCTTTCTGGTAATTAGAAGGCCGCTAAATGCTGCTGCGCATCACACGTGTAATATGGCTAGCAGTGAAGGGGTTAATTAGGTAGTTTGTAGGGAGCTTGCAGGGTTAATTTTAGCTTTAGTGTAGAGATCAGCCTCCCACCTGACACATCAGACCCCCTGATCCCTCCCAAACAGCTCCTTTCCCTCCCCCACCCCACAATTGTCCCCGCCATCTTAAGTAGTGGCAGAAAGTCTGCCAGTACTAAAATAAAAGGTTTTTAAAAAAATTTAAAAAAATTTTAAGCATATTTACATATGCTGTGGTGTAGCATCCCCCCCTTAGCCCCCAACCTCCCTGATCCCCCCCAAAACAGCTCTCTAACCCTCCCCATCTGCCTTATTGGCGGCCACCTTGGGTACTGGCAGCTGTCTGCTACTATTTCACAGTCAAAAAAGTGTTTTTTTTTTTAAATCTACACTACTGTTACACCAGATATGAGTGGTGGCACTGGGCAAGTGGGTACAGTATACGCTGTGAGCCTGACACACACGCTGGCAGGCAGGCAACTGCAATTAGATTACACAGGAAAAAAGCAGACTGATGTTCTAGCCCTAAAAAGGGCTTTTTGGGGTGCTGTCCTTACAACAGAGATCAGATGAGTCCTTCAGGACTGTAGTGGACACTGAATGCACTAGCCTAGCTACCAATTTCCCTATTAAATCAGCAGCAGCTACACTGTCCCTCCTCTCACTAAGAATGCAGCTTCCAAATGAATCTAAAATGGATGCTGTGCAGGAGGTGGGAGGGTCTGGGAGGGAGTGTCTGCCGCTGATTGGCTGCAATGTGTCTGCTGACTGTGAGGTAAAGGGTCAAAGTTTACTCAATGATGAAGAATAGGGGGCGGATCGAACATCGCATATGTTCGCCCGCTGCGGCAAACGCAAACATGCTATGTTCGCCGGGAACTATTCGCGACATCACTACCCCAAAGTAATTCGCTCTTTTACCTGTAAAAAAAAAATTACAACCGCCACCAACATTAAAACCCACCACCAACACAACCAACCCTACTTTAAAACCCACCCAATACCCCCTTACAAAAACCTAACACTAACCCCTTGAAGATCACCCTAACTTGAGAAGTCTTCACCCAACCGGGCCGAAGTCCTCAACGAAGCCAGCAGAATTGGTCCTCCAGACGGGCAGAAGTAGTCCTCCAGACAGGCAGAAGTCTTCATCCAGGCGGCATCTTCTATCTTCATCCATCCGGCGCGGAGCGGGTCCATCTTCAAGACATCTGACGCGGAGCATCCTCTTCTTTCGACGGCGACTGAAGAATGAAGGTTCCTTTAAGTGACGTCATCCAAGATGGCGTCCCTTCAATTCCGATTGACTGATAGGATTCAATCAGCCAACAGGATTGAGCTCCCATTCTATTGGCTGTTCCAATCAGCCAATAGAATGCGAGCTCAATCCTATTGGCTGATTGCATCAGCCAATAGGATTTTTCCTACCTTAATTCCGATTGGCTGATAGAATTCTATCAGCCAATTGGGAATTGAAGGGACGCCATCTTGGATGACGTCACTTAAAGGAACCTTCATTCTTCAGTTGCCGTTGAAAGAAGAGGATGCTCCGCGTCGGATGTCTTGAAGATGGACCCGCTCCACACCGGATGGATAAAGATAGAAGATGCCGCCTGGATGAAGACTTCTGCCCATCTGGAGGACCTCTTCTGCCTGTCTGGAGGACCACTTCTGCCGGATTCGTTGAGGACTTCGGCCCGGTTGGATGAAGACTTCTCAAGGTAGGGTGATCTTCAAAGGGTTAGTGTTAGGTTTTTTTAAGGGGAGATTTGGTGGGTTTTAGAGTAGGGTTGGTTGTGTGGGTGATGGGTTTTAATGTTGGGGGGTTGTAATTTTTTTTTTTACAGGTAAAAGAGCTGATTTATTTGGGGCAATGCCCCGCAAAAGGCCCTTTTAAGGGCTATTTGTAATTTAGTGTAGGGTAGGGCTTTTTTTCATTTTGGGGGTCTTTTTAATTTTGTTAGGGGGATTAGATTAGGTGTAATTAGTTTAAAAATCTTGTAATTTTGTTATTATTTTCTGTAATTTAGTTTTTTTTTATACTTTAGATAATTTTATTTAATTGTAATTAATTGTATTTAGTTTAGGAAATTTATTTAATTATAGTGTAGTGTTAGGTGTAATTGTAACTTAGGTTAGGTTTTATTTTACAGGTAAATTTGTCTTTATTTTAACTAGGTAGTTATTAAATAGTTAATAACTATTTAATAACTATTCTACCTAGTTAAAATAAATACAAAGTTGCCTGTAAAATAAAAATAAACCCTAAGCTAGCTACTATGTAACTATTAGTTATATTGTAGCTATCTTAGGGTTTATTTTATAGGTATTTAGTTTTAAATAGGAATAATTTATTTAATGATATTTAATGTAGGGCAGCGACTTTGGGGGCGGCAGATTAGGGATTAATAAATATAATGTAGGAGGCAGCGGTGTAGGGGGCGGCAGATTAGGGGTTAATAAGTATAACGTAGGTGGCGGTGGGCTCCGGGAGTGGGGGTTTAGGGGTTAATAAGTTTATTTAGTTGTGGCGGGGTCCAGGAGCAGTGGTTTAGGGGTTAATACATTTATTAGAGTTGTTGCGGGATCCGGGAGCGGCGGTTTAGGGGGTAAACAGTATAGTATAGTGTGAGTGTTTAGTGACAGGGTACCAAGAAAGCTGTAAAAAAGCTGAAGAGCAGCGAGATCGATGACAGTTAATTAACAACAGTACTTGGTGCGTGGGTTTTTGACAGCTTTTTTGATCATTTTGTAGAACGTATTCAGGTACGCGGCAGGGATGTTAGGCGATCTTAGGCGAGCGTATTGGTGCCGTCGAATGCAATAAGTTGACGCTTTGATAAATAGATGCCATAGCTCCAAAACTGTCTGGGACGAAGTTCTTCTCTACACTGGATGCTTCCAGTGGCTTCCAGCGTCTTCTGGCAGATACCTCTAGATCCACAATGCCGCAAATTGAGTACCTTCATTTCACCGGTAGGTCGGTTTTGCTTCTGTAGACTCCCCTTTGGGATATCCTCTGCTCCTGAAATCTTTCAAAGAGAGATGAGTTCCCTCCTAAGGGACCATGAGGGCAAGGCAGTCGTCATGGATGACATTTTAGTGTATGGGTCTACATTGGAAGAACATGATCAGCGATTGAGTTGTGTGCTGCAGACCATTAGAGTCTGGGTTGAAATTAAATAAAGTGAAATGCCATTTTAGAAAATCTGAGTTATGTTACTTTGGACATGTCATCAATGGAGATGGCATCAAGCTGGACCCTGATAAAATCCTTGCTATTGAACAGATGAAAAGTTCTTCTGATGTACACACGCTGAGACAAATATTGGGCCTTGTGAATTATGTGGGCAGGTTCCTTCCAGATTTATTCACAGTACTACACCCTATCACAGAGTTGTTGAAGAAAGATGTTGCCTGGGTCTGGGGTCCTCCACAGGAAGAAGCTTTTGTAAAGGTCAAGTCCTTGCTGTGGTCTTCCCCACTGTTAGGGTTCTACGACCCTTCTAAAAAGACCGTGGTTAGTGCTGATGCGAGCAGTTATGGGCTAGGGGCCACCCTCCTGCAGCTGAATGAGAACAAACTACCACCCACGGCCTACTGTTCCTGTACACTGACGGCTGCTGAGTCGAAATACTCTCAAATACTCTCAGATGTGAAGGTGTATGGGGATTCAGTTCTGGCATCCAAATCCATTTCATCAGGAAAGCTAGAGCAAATAAGAAAGGAGACACGTTTAGATACAGACCATCAAGAAGTTATTAAGTACATAAAAACAAAGTTGGCCAGAGAGCTGGGCAGCTTGGATGTCTTTAAGTTCTTACCAGTCAGAGAGGTCGCAGCTCATGGAACTGGATGGGGTAGAACTGTTCCAAGACCGAATTGTCATTCCTGTTAGCATGTGCAGGAAATGTTAAGCAGGATTCACGATGGCCACTTGGGCATTACAAAGTGCAGAGAAAGGTATGGTGGCCTGGGATCATTTCCGACATTGCAAGCCACGTGTCAAAATGTGCCTTTTGCTGGGAACTCTGGCCTCTTCAGAGAAGGGAACCCTTGATTTCTACCCCCCTGTCTGCAGGCCCATGGAAGAAAATAGCTGCAGATTTGTGCAGACTGCATGGGAAAAAGTACCTCGTCGTGATTGACAACTATTCCAGGTATTTGGAGATTGCACCCTTGAATGAGATCACCAGTCAAGCCGTGATCACTCGTCTCAAGAGCTTGTTCAAGATCTTGTTCGCCCAGTGGGGCTTACCAATGGTGTTAGTGAGTGATAATGGAATGCAGTTTGCTTCTATGGAGTTCAGTTCTTTTAGGTGTGAATATGATTTCATCCATTCTACATCAAGTCCATATTACCTGCAGGCCAATGGAATGGCTGAAAGGGCAGTTCAAACAACAAAGTTCATTATGAAGTAATCTGAACCGTACCTAGCTCTCTTGGCCTATAGGGCGACTAGCCCAGCTTTAGCCCAGCACAGTTGATGCTAGGACGACAGATCCGCACTACACTACCCTCTATGGGTTTTTTCCAATTCAGTCTGCTCTGTTCCTCGGGACAAGGTTCTTAGGAGGGATGAAGAGGTGAAAAGGGGCTACAGATTCTTCTATGACAGAAAACACTCTGTGAGGCCCTTGCGGGAGCTGAATGTGGTTCAAAATGTCAGAGTTAAGCAGTATGATGAGTAGAAATGGACTATGCCTGCTACGGTAATAGGACGCTCTCCAGAACCAACCAGTAGTCCTTACTGAAGGAGGGACAGTCACACGTCAAAATCGAAGACATCTTCAGCCAGTACCTGAGAGTTTGGGACTGGATGCCTCAGAGCCTCAGCCAGTGGGATCCCCTGTTTTAAAAGGGGTACCTACCCCTTAGCAAGACCACAGCGGGGATACTTCTTTGCTTCCAGCAGACTCTCAATAACCTTCTTCTGTATCAAAGGACAGCTCATGTAAAATGACGTGAAATGGAAGAGTTGTGAAACTTTCAGCCCGCTATTGGGATTAGTACTGTAGTTAGACCAGTGATAAGAAAAATGGGCAGAATAATCCCATGGTCACTGTGGACTAGGGTAGTCTGCCCCGATGTTCAAGTCAGGATTGTTTTTCTTGTTGTACATATATATTTAATAGAAAGCCTTTAAAGTTTAGAGGTCAGGGGGAAAGTCCATTATAGTATCCTAGGAGGGTAAGCCTACGTATCCATACTTAGGCAGTGCCTAAATACCAAACATTTAGCCAAAAGAATAAGAAAAAAGCAAAGAAGGTATTGTGTGGCACACTTAAAATAAGAGCCAATAGAATGCGAGCTCAATCCTATTGGCTGATTGGATCAGCCAATCGGATTGAACTTCAATCCGATTGGCTGATTGCATCAGCCAATCGGATTTTTCCTACCTTAATTCCAATTGACTGATAGAATCCTATCAGTCAATTGGAATGGCTCAAGGTAGGGTGATCTTCAATGGGGTAGTGTTAGGTTTTTTTAAGGGGGGATTGGGTGGGTTTTAGAGTAAGGTTTTGTGTGGGTGGTGGGTTTTAATGTTGGGGGGTTGTATTTCTTTTTTTACAGGTAAAAGAGCTGATTACTTTGGGGCAATGCCCCGCAAAAAGCACTTTTAAGGGCTATTTGTAGTGATGTCGCGAATAGTTCCCGGCGAACATAGCATGTTCGCGTTAGCCGCGGCGGGCGAACATATGCAATGTTTGATCCGCCCCCTATTCGTCATCATTGAGTAAACTTTGACCCTCTACCTCACAGTCAGCAGACACATTACAGCCAATCAGCGGCAGACACTCCCTCCCAGACCCTCCCACCTCCTGGATAGTATCCATTTTAGGTTCATTTGGAAGCTGCATTCTTAGTGAGAGGAGGGACAGTGTAGTTGCTGCTGATTAAATAGGGAAATTGATAGCTAGGCTAGTGTATTCAGTGTCCACTACAGTCCTGAAGGACTCATCTGATCTCTGCTGTAAGGACAGCACCCCAAAAAGCCCTTTTTAGGGCTAGAACATCAGTCTGTTTTTTTGTTTTTTTCCCTGTGTAATCTAATTGCAGTTGCCTGCCTGCCAAGCCACTTGCCCAGTGCCACCACTCATATCTGGTGTAACAGTAGTGTAAATTTAAAAAAAATAAAAATTTTTTGACTGTGAAACATCAGTCTGCTTGTATAATCTAATTGCAGTTGCCTGCCTGCCAGCGTGTGTGCCAGGCCCACTTGCCCAGTGCCACCACTCATATCTGGTGTAACAGTAGTGTAAATTAAAAAAAAAAAAAACTTTTTTGACTGTGAAACATCAGTCTGCTAGTGTAATCTAATTGCAGTTGCCTGCCTGCCAGCGTGTGTGCCAGGCCCACTTGCCCTGTGCCACCACTCATATCTGGTGTAACAGTAGTGTAAATTTAAAAAAAAAAACTTTTTTGACTGTGAAACATCAGTCTGCTAGTGTAATCTAATTGCAGTTGCCTGCCTGCCAGCGTGTGTCCCAGACCCACTTGCCCAGTGCCACCACTCATATCTGGTGTAACAGTAGTGTAAATTTAAAAAAAAAAAACTTTTTTGACTGTGAAACATCAGTCTGCTTGTGTAATCTAATTGCAGTTGCCTGCCTGCCAGTGTGTGTGCCAGGCCCACTTGCCCAGTGCCACCACTCATATCTGGTGTAACAGTAGTGTAAATTTAAAAAAAAAAAAAAATTGACTGTTAAACATCAGTCTGCTTGTGTAATCTAATTGCAGTTGCCTGCCTGCCAGCGTGTGTGCAGGGCCCACTTGCCCAGTGCCACCACTCATATCTGGTGTAACAGTAGTGTAAATTATAAAAAAAAAACTTTTTTGACTGTGAAACATCAGTCTGCTAGTGTAATCTAATTGCAGTTGCCTGCCTGCCAGCATGTGTGCCAGGCTCACAGCGTATACTGTGCCCACTTGCCCAGTGCCACCACTCATATCTGGTGTAACAGTAGTGTAAATTTAAAAAAAAAACTTTTCTGACTGTGAAACATCAGTCTGCTTGTGTAATCTAATTGCAGTTGCCTGCCTGCCAGTGTGTGTGCCAGGCTCACATATACTGTGCCCACTTGCCCAGTGCCACCACTCATATCTTGTTTAATAGTAGTATAAGTGTACATTTAAAAAAAAAAAAAAAACTTTTTGGACTGTGAAACATCAGTCTGCTTTTTTTGTGTCAGGCTCACAGCGTATACTGTGCCCACTTGCCCAGTGCCACCACTCATATCTTGTTTAATAGTAGTGTTAGTGTACATTTGGAAAAAAAAATAATTTTTGGACTGTGAAACATCAGTCTGCTTTTTTGTGTCAGGCTCACAGCGTATACTGTGCCCACTTGCCCAGTGCCACCACTCATATCTTGTTTAATAGTAGTGTAAGTGTACATTTAAAAAAATAAAAACTTTTTGGACTGTGAAACATCAGTCTGCTTTTTTGTGTCAGGCTCACAGCGTATACTGTGCCCACTTGCCCAGTGCCACCACTCATATCTTGTTTAATAGTAGTGTAAGTGTACATTTAAAAAAAAAGAAAAGTTTTTGGACTGTGAAACATCAGTCTGCTTTTTTGTGTCAGGCTCACAGCGTATACTGTGCCCACTTGCCCAGTGCCACCACTCATATCTTGTTTTATAGTAGTGTAAGTGTACATTTAAAAAAATAAAAACTTTTTGGACTGTGAAACATCAGTCTGCTTTTTTGTGTCAGGCTCACAGCGTATACTGTGCCCACTTGCCCAGTGGCACCACTCATATCTTGTTTAATAGTAGTGTAAGTGTACATTTAAAAAAAAAAATGACAGGCAGAGGCAGGCCACCCCGCAGGTGCCATCGTGGTCGTGGTGCTGTGATTCCCTTTGGCCCTAGAATAATGCCCAGTGTTCAGAGGCCACGTACCATGAACTCTAAATGTTCTGAGGACATAGTTGACTTTTTAACACAGGACACCCAATCTTCTATAGCTTTCACTCCGAACCTTGACGCACCATCCTCCTCCAGCTTATCTTCGGGCAGCACCTCTCAAGTTACCACTCACGCTCCTCCTGCCGCCACCACCAACACTAGCACCACAGCCGCTTCACTTGATCTGTCAGAGGAGTTATTTACACTTCAGTTGGAAGAAATGAGTGATGCGCAACCATTATTGCCAGAGGATGTAGATAACAGGGATATGTTTCAGTCAGGCAGGAATACACACATGGACGTACGGTGTGATGATGATGATGTTGTACCCACTTCGGGAGTTTGGTCTGTCATTGTGAAGCAGGCGTAACCCTTACACTACCTGATCGATACAACATCATACCTGATGTTTTAAAGCACGTTATTCCAAACAATTTAGGAATGTTAGGTGATTTATGCCCTTTATGGATTAAAACCAGACTCTGCATCAACTATGTAATTTTCCATGGGAGTTTTGCCATGGATCCCCCTCCGGCACGCCACAGTCCAGGTGTTAGTCCCCTTGAAACAACTTTCCCATCACTATTGTGGCCAGAAAGAGTCCCTGTGGGTTTTAAAATTCGCCTGCCCATTGAAGTCAATGGGGTTCGCCCGGTTCTCCGGTTTGCAAACTTTTGCGGGAGTTCGCGTTCGCAGACCCAAATTTTGAGGTTTGCGACATCACTAGCTATTTGTAATTTAGTATAGGGTAAGGCATTTTATTATTTTGGGGGGCTTTTTTATTTTATTAGGGGGCTTAGATTAGGTGTAATTAGTTTAAATTTCTTGTAAAAAAAATTTCTGTAATTTAGTGGGGTTTTTTGTACTATAGTTTATTTTATTTAATTGTATTTAATTTTAGCTAATTGTAGTTAATTTATTTAATTAATTTAATGATAGTGTAGTTTTAAGTGTAATTGTAACTTAGGTTAGGGTTTATTTTACAGGTAAATTTGTAATTTGTTTAACTAGGTAGCTATTAAATAGTTATTAACTATTATAGTTTATAGTTAAAATAAAGTTGCCTGTAAAATTAAAATAAATCCTAAAATAGCTACAATGTAATTATTAATTATATTGTAGCTATCTTAGGGTTTATTTTATAGGTAAGTATTTAGTTTTAAATAGGAATACTTTAGTTAATAATAGTAATATTATTTAGATTTATTTAAATAATAATTAGGTTAGAGGGGTGTTAGGGTCAGGGTTAGACTTAGGTTTAGGGGTTAATAACTTTATTATAGTGGCGGCGACGTTGGCGGCGGCAGATTAGGGGTTAATAGATTTAATAGGCTATGTGGGCTATGACGGTTTAGAGGTTAATACTAGAATAGGTTAATTGCGGTGTGGGCTATGGCGGTTTAGGGGTTAATACAGTTTATTAGTTATTGCGGTGGGGGATTGCGGTTGACAGGTAGGTAGACATTGTACATGCGTGTTAGTTTATTTTTCCAGGCATTTTAGGGAGTTACGGTGCTCCCATACTCAGCGCAAGGCCTGCTACGTCTGCATTTTATGTCGAGGTGAAAATGGAGTAAGATTTCTCCATTTTCGCCACGTAAGGCCTTGCGCTGGATATTGGATACTGAATTACGACGCGGTCCCATGTTAGCCTATGGGAGTAAAAATTGCGAGCGACGGGTGAAATATACGGCCGTAACTTGTATGCTACGCCATATATGTAATACCAAAATCACGCAAAATCTGGCGTCGCCGGCTTTTGCGGGCGACGCTGCATATTGGATCGGCCCCATAGTAGTTAAACTTTTCAGTTAGAGAGATAATTATCGATCACTTTACTAGGTCATATTTACCAGTGATCGATAATAAATAATATAAATAATATAAACATATAAAAACTGACGTATTATGAATGGAGCACATTGTGAACCTTTGCCACCCTTTCCTGTCCAATTTATGAGAGATTTTTCATCTAGTATAAAAATATGGGGGAGAATATAGAGAAGAACAAACACCCCATTGAAATTCTCTCTTAAAGGATACAATCTTTTGGTTTAAATACCCTAATCACACTGAACAATATCCGAACAGGGATGTCCGTTATAGGATGATCCCTCTTAATAGATCAGATATCCAATTTCAGTTTAATACATAAAAAACATTAATCAGAAGATTATAATATATATATCCAAGATTTTTATTGTGGTGATAACAATCATTCACAACTTTATTGTACCCATTCTAGAACTACTAGGTCAGATGAATCGTAGAAATAACAATATTATAATGATATAATTAGATATGATCCTGACCGATATTCTGTAAAATGTCACAATGGCAAGTTATAACTTATACCCGTTCCATTTCTGATCTTCCCATGTCAGACAGAATGTAAATATATACATCACGTGAGTCGTGATGTCACGGCTGCAATACGATTGGCAGCTGAAATCACATGTCCGGGTCACACCCCTTCCCGGATTGGCTGGTGTTCACATAAATATGGATAGCATCGAGGACGATCTGAGCCTTTGAAAAAGCAGTCAGCGAAAAGCGCATCAGGCGTTCACACTGCTTCACCTGAACGTATATGTTATAAAAAGAGCCTAATACCTAATTTTGTTGGCCTTAATTGGCACTTAGTCTATCTTTGGGTTAAAAGTTAATTCTCTACTGATACCTGTTACACTTATTATATGAGTGAATCTTAGCATAGATATAGGAAAGTGGGTTTATGTGCCTGCTAGCACCTTGAGGAAAACACTGCTATTTTCTCTTTACATAGTCGTTCTTATTTGGGTTGGAAGTAGAGGCCCATTTGTGAGACCCTATATATAGTGTATATGGTCTTTTTCCTATATAGCATTAATAGATATGAATATATATTCCTATACCACTAAATAACAGGGGAAGCTTGCGTAAGACATACCTTTGCGTTTTTCTTGTGAACACACATTTTTATACTACAAACTTTATTTATTTTGTAATGGTAATGGATGATTTTGATATCTTCTTTTTTACATACACAGTAGATATTTGGAGTCTTACTAACAGTCAGATCAAATGGACATCTCTCACTATAGAGAAATAGACCTCGGATATATCCGTGGTGGGGTTACTGTGATACTTTATAGCAATACTGCCCTACTTAGGAACTTTGCAATTAACTTACTATCCTATTTAGGATTTTTTGCAACTAATTTACGTGACATTTATAGACCTAAATAATCCTCCTACCACCGTGAACACCCTACGGTCTCAGTAGTATCACTTATATACTAATAAAGGGTGTAATCACATATCTATTTAATCTTTCTGTATAATATATGTCATTGTCTGTCATGTTTTATTATTATTTTACTGAATCACTAATAAAAGTTATATTTTAAGTCACACTAGTCCTCCCTATCCATTACCATATGGCTAAAGTGAGTCTCTTATTTTAAGTGTGCCACAAAATACCTATTTTTTGTTCATATATATATATTCTCTTTAACTTTGTTTTTGTTGTACACTAAACAAAACTATTTTTGTATGCTTCTTGTATACCTTATTATTCGTTGTACTCTAAAAAAAAAATGTATGCTTTGTCCTTTGAAAAAGTGGAAGATGTGATGAGAGTGGAAGGTGACGTCACCGGATGTTATAGTTTATGTCGCAGTTACTAAGTTAGATGTGTTGTACAAGCTGTTTACTTCTATGCTCTGTAATAAAATAGTGTTGTACCTTCTATGCTGTGTCCTGCATCGCATGACAGTGTGTTCTTTTCATTAGCTTTATCATAGTGTTGTATTATTTAGTGGTTGAAATGCGTAAGCGATATTTGCGCTCAACTGAGTAATACCAGCGCACGCTAATGTGCGCTACGATGGGAGCCTCATTCTCATGCCGTAAGACACAGAGAACTAGCGCAGCGAAGGGGATAAGTTGCTCAGGGATTGGCAGAAAATATAAATATATATGTAAATGCTTATATACATATATATTTACTGTATGTGTTAATATGTGTATATACACACATTAACACAATAATATATATGTATATATGTATATAAGTATATACTGTATATTTATAGGAAACACACAGTTCCCATAGACCACAATGTAAGGGCACTTTTCAATGCCGTTTTTTTTCTAATATCCCACACCCACCACTTTTAACCCTTAGAAACTGCTTCATGCAGTATGTTTTTTATGAATAAAAAAATGCTACATTTTTTTTCTCATATAAAAATAAAAGACTCTTTATTTTGGAAGTAATTGGAGCACTTTTAGAAAATTAACCAAAGATCTGATCTCTGGTTAATTTTCTAAGCGGTAGCAATAACCAGACCCTTGTAATGGCTGGTTATTTATCTTTGCCCTTAAACAACAAATTTGCCCGTTTGCCCTCACATGATAAATTAGTGCTCCACTTCTAATCTAGCATTATGTAGATTTTCCCTCTATTAAATAACTGTTTAAGTAATTGAAATTTGCATTTGTTGCTTTTTAATTATAATTTTTAATGTGTCCTATCAAGCAATTTTTTTTTTATTAGGATTATTACATTGCACTTTTAATACACTTATTAAACTGCTTATTTTTCCTCATCCCTATAATGTAATGTACATATCTCTCTTTGGCATACAGAAATAATGTACTCCCCTGAGTGAGATACACAATTCTCAAGGTAACATTTTTCTGTACAGAATTCTGTGGAGGACCTCTTAGCATCGATGGATCTTTTTAAGAAAATGTTTTCTAAATGGAGGACTTTTAGAGAATAAGGCCTGAGACCCACATGAGTATTTATAAGCAGGGCTTTTTTTTGTGGGGGTTCTCACCAGTACTGAGTACCACCACCTCTGCCAACTCATAACAGGTATTATTTGTAATCATCATGCTCTAGTTTTCATAAGAGGGGGCTGCAGAATACATCAAACATTGTAAATAAGGTTGTCCAATAACTTTTCTCAAAGTTACTGAGCAGAATTTATCAATAATCAATGAGGTTTTTTGACTACCTGCACCTTTTTTTTTTTTTAGTACCGGCACCTTTTCTTTTACAAAAAAGCACTGTTTATAAGGGACTGTTTATAAGAGGCTGAACTCCTTTTCTTAGTGAATTACAATGTGAATAGCAACCTCAACGAACGAAGTCCATGAGCTTTATTCACCCTGTGTATGACCAGAGTGCCTTTAGCAGTGAAAGGGTTTGTTTTTTTCACATAATCCTCTGTAATGCTAATACTATGTAAATGGCATCTTCACAAGCATTTTCAAAAGTCATGACGTGGAACATATAGAACTCTAGGGCCTGTTTCAAGCTCATAAATATGCTTCACTGGGTTTTATTTATATCCCACACCAAACCTTTTGACATCTCTCTGTGTAGAAGACATCTACACACAACTGGGATTTCCTGCTTAAAGGTGTTGAGGCATTTTTGTACAAATAGCGTTGTTGTTGAATAAAAAGCACTCAGGCATGACACAGCCTCCCTGTTATCTGCAAATCTGGCTTTCTTTATCCATGAAAGTAATTTATATTATTGTGTCAATAGGACTTGTTTGGCTATAACTAAATGGCAGAGGTAGCAATGTGTACTTTAATGAAGTTTACATTATGTGTGTGGTTTATATATTTTAATATTTTGATTTTATGAATTTCTTTTTGTTTTCATGGTCTAGATTGGTTTATATTGTCTAAGAATTAACTGATACCTGGGAGGCTGCATTATTTCTAAATAAAAACAGGAAATAAACTAAAAACTGAAATCTCAAGTAGTAGATCCCATTTTTCATAAATGTTTTACTGTACCACATTGAGCTATGGGATGCTCATTTAAAATGGGTGCTTCTTACTATTGCATGGGTGGGCAGGAGGGTGCAGATATGCAATAAATCATTAATGCATTATAAAACTTCCATGTACACAAAACATGCACATATGAACACAAAACATGCATGTACACACATATGTGCACAAAACTGCATGCCTTAAACACACATATACACAAACCTTTGGGTACAACAGTAGGGGTATGCAATGACAAAGGTTTTGAAAAGATGCAAATCCCTTACAGAGTAAACAAAACAAGTACTGGAGGAGGAAGGCAGTCTACAGGTTGAGGGTGTAGATACATACATTTTGGGGTAGCTTGCATGTGGATTGTAGTTGCAGCAATGAGTCAAGGCAGGTCAATATTTAGTTTGGGTAGGATGAAAAACAGTTCTAGGAGAGTTGGTACACCTCTATAAATAGGTGGGTTTTCAAAGAGTGCCTGAAACCAGAGCAGCATGAAAGAAATATTGGAGGAGAGAGAGGGAAGAACAAATAATATGAGTGGAGAGACGTAGGTCAGAGGTTGATTGAAGAGGGAAGGCTCACTCAAAAATTGCAGTTACCTAAGTTGCCACTATACAATAGAATTTATTCATCTAAGATGATCTACTCTATATTAACCATTTGAGTGCTATACATGTAGTCTTTCTAGGTAGAGACCTCTCTACTAAACTGTTCTCGGCAGGCTGGAGAGTATTTGGAGATGAGTGAGGTTGTTGAGTGCTTTATAGGTTATGGTAATAACTTAATACATTGAATTGTGTTTTAAAGTGTAATGGGAGCCAGTGTAGGGACTGGTAGAATGGGGCAGTTGTTGTAGATTGGTGGCATAGGTGGAGGAGTCTAGCTGAAGCATTTATGATAGACTGGAGGGAGAGAAGCATGATTTGGGAATGATGATTCACTTGTTTCAGATACGTTTTTGATGCAATAGTTTATCTCCTATCTAAGAGTACCCTAGGTTACATAAGCAACCAGCAGGTCCTATGAAAATAAGAATGCAACTATGTCTTACTCTCCTACCCTCTTTGCAGAGAAGTGTGTCCACTCTCTTCTCCATGTTGCATGGTAGTATGTCTCCCTCTCTTTGATGCAGAGTAATGTTTCTCACTTTATTTTCCTTGTTGTAGTGTAGTGTGTCTTACTCTCCTCACCTTGTTGCAGAGAAGTGTGTTTTACTCTCCTCTTTTGTATCAGAGTAGACTGACTCACCTTCTTTTCTGTGTTGTAGAATAGTGTGCCTTAGGACTTGATTAAATGATTCTCTTGCTTGGAGAGAACTTTTAGTGCTGACTTTACAGGGGCTGAACTCACTGAATGCTCAAAAGAAAAAGGGTGAAACTCTCCAGCACTATGATATATCTCTTATTTCTGTATATGGAAGAAGAGACAAGCCTGGTGCAATATAGCACGGCATTATATGAGAGTTTTTTTTACACTTTGGGCATTGTATTTTATATTACCTTATACTTCAGATTGGATCCTTTCAGTGTTATTACAATTAAGCTTTGCACTTTCTATTTTATATTTGAATACATTTAGATTTAGATCCAGCAGTGATTTTACAAAGTCTGATACTGTTTTGAAAGTTTCTTAGGATCATACTTTGGGGCCTATTTATGAAATGTCTGTCTGACATGATCCGACATAATCTGCATTCAGCATTGCATCAGCAGCTCTTGTGCACTGCTGGTGCAACGCCGCTCCGTGCAGATTCGCAGCCAATCTGCCGCTAGCAGGGGGTTTCAATCAATCCGATCATATTAGATTAGGTTGATTTAACGCAATCTCTGTCTGCCTCCTCAGAGTAGGCGGATAGGTTATGAAGCAGCGGTCTTTAGATAGCTGCTTCAAAACTGGGGTTTCTGGTGAGTCTGAAGGCTCGCCAGAAACACGGCCCTTCAAGCTCCATACGGAGCTTGATAAATGGGCCCCTTTGTATATTTCTGTGTATCTTTTACTAATCATTGTAAAACTAAAACTGACAGTTTCAGAAAGTGGGAAGAACAGGGCAGTAAAAATTTGTATCCCATAGAGCTTCATTACTTTCTATGGAAGGCATCTCTCTATTCTTTCTGGGACTTCCAGGTTCCTCCCTTTTTCTTAGAAAATTCACCTGTGAGGTCTGCACGATAATTTCTCTCCAAACTAGAAAATGTTTGTTTCTCTGGGCCATTGAAAATAATAAAGCTCTCTGGAAAACTGAAGCCGACAGTTTTCAGTTTTATTTTAAAAGATACACATAAATATACAAAAGTATGATCCTAATTTGTTAAAGTTACACAGAAACTGTGAAAGCATTATCATAATTTGTAAAATCACAATCCCAAATACACTGTTGTATACAAAATAAAATACAAAGTAGAAAATGCAAAATTTAAATGTAATAAAATTTATGTGTACCGTAATATATAATACAAAGCACAAAGTATAAATGCAGCAGAACTGTCATGTCATACAGTGCTATATTGCACTGTGCTTGTCTTTCCTACACATACAGAATTTCACTAGGGTTCTCGCAGTGTTGGATGATCATTTTAGAATCTCTCACCTGAGCTGAAAGGTTTTCATCATCAGGCCGTTACTCTCCTTCCCATGTTTCAGAGTAGCGTGTCTCACTCTCCTCCCCTCATTGAAGAGTAGTGTGTCTCACTCTCCTTTTCCTATTGCAGAGTAATGTGTCTTTATTTTCTCCTCTGGTTGCTAAGTAGCGTATCACACTATCCGCCCCTCATTGCAGAGTAGTGTGGCTTTCATATTCATTTTAGATATCAATTGAGTTTAATGTTTCTTTAATTGCACACGTTTGTTGTTTGTTTAGTGGAAAGAAATGCATTCATGATCATAGCCACTCTTGAGGGGGCTTATTGTAAAGGCAAGATCATGTTCGATATTGACCTATCATTTCAAGTGTTTAGTTATTGGGTGTCCTTCCATTAACATTTATAGTTGAGTGAGGTGCCCAGTATATCTTGCATATAAAAAGAGAACTGCTGGGAGGAGGTGGTTCCGGAGGAGGAGCTTAACGCAGGTGCTGAGCGTTTTGCACTCTAGTCCTACTGCAGCTGGTGGAGATCTCTCGCGCCGAGCCTGGATACTGGGCTAGCTTAATGGACAGCCTTTAACATCGCTATCGGAACCTGGGCAGTGGAATAACAACCCACTGTGATGGCAGAATAATTTGAAAAAAGTTTCTTTTCTACAGCTGTTGCCCTTATAATATTACTCTGAGACAGCTCCCACAGAAAGCCGGTATTTATCTCTCCCTCCTCTCCCACCTGTGCTGCGTGAGAGGAGGTGAGCACTACATGTATGCTATCAAGTTGTACTGAGTATACCCCCATCATTAAAGTCACTTGAGAGGAGACTTGTGCGGTAACTCTCACCCCCTCCCCTCTCTTCAGTTAATCGGAACACCTGAAACGCAAGGCTTACCTCTCCCCCTGCAGAGTCCTGACCCTGGAACGCTGTCCGAGGATCGTCTGGGGCTCTTCTCTCCTCCCCCCTTCCCCACCGGTGCTGCGCGGAAGGTGGGGGTCATCTTGCCGTGTCTTCTTTCTCGGCTCTACCCGCTGTTGACTCTACCCCCTCTCCCACCGGTGCTGCGTGAGAGGGGGCGGGCGCTACCCTGGAACTGGTGTGGCTGCGGAAAGACGCGGCGCAGGCTTTTGTTTGTCTCTCTGGGGATTATTACCCTCTGTCCTCTCCTGTACACCGCTGGTTGTGTGAGTGGAGATGGAGGCATTGCGGGCCGCACTAGAGGATTAGACTGAGACTTCGAGCCGTGAGAGGCGGTTATTGGAGAGGCTGTGCTCCTTATCGATGCTGGCGTGGGCCCTCTGCAGGGGACTCTTTAACGGCATTTGGGGACAAGAGAAGGAGGTGAGTCCCTTAGACTTGTAAAGGAATCTGGAAAGATTACAGAGAGGGGTTGTGGAAGGGAGAGGAAAGGAAGAAATAGAGAAGAAAAAGTGTTGTAACTTTTCAGTGACAAGCAGCAAAGATTTGTCCTCTCAACATGTTTGGACACTGGGTATAAATTGATACTCCCTGGAAGGAAGAAAGAAAGAATATATACTCTTATAATTAAAGAACTTTATAAGAGCTGGGAAACATTACTTTATCTATATGGACTACCTTGACAGTCTTTTCCTGGCCTATACACCTAAAGAATATTATCTGACCTAAGACCTAGACTTGGCTGGAGAGGGGAGGGGGAAAGGAAAAAAGAAGGGGTACTGAAGGGGAAGGAAAATAACATAACTTGGGGTATTACAATGTTTTAGTTAAGGATTTACTTCTCTGGCTGCATAACTAGTAGGAAAAGGATATAGTGAACACAGAAGGAAACAAAGAGACATTGTTAACATTTGTATCTTCCTATATAGATAGCAGGCCAATCTTTGTAATACTGTGTGTTGTCAGGGAGGAAGATTGATATTGTTTGATACCTCTCTTTCTTTTTCACTGTTTATATGCCTACTTGTTCTGAGGAAATCTGACCGATTAACTAGTTGGATCTGTGAGGGAAGTTGAGGGGAGGGAAGGGAGGGGAAGGGTAGAGTAAGAAAAAAAAAAAAAAAAAGAAAGATAATTGTTTTCTGAAAAGCATTGCATAGTTCATCTTTCTTTTCACTTTTTAATGTATATTTTCCCTGCATATATGTTTTGGTAACAAGAGCCATATATATACATCTGGCTCCTTCCTAATATAAAAAAAAAAGTTGACATTTGGTCTCTTATCTATGGTTCTTTAATAAACATAAGCACAGGGGAGGCTTCTGTATCCTTGAAAATATATTGAGTAAATTATATCCACTGAGGGGATTACCCCTTAGGGTTAGAGAATAGTATAAAGAAGCTGGAGACTTGTATGTTATAGGGTTTACTCTCCTTTCCTCCACAAAATACTAGAGTTTTTCTTAAAATTAGCCTAATTAGGTTATCCTTGCTGGGGTTACTAAGTATTGTCTTGTTGATATACTATGACGTAGTCACTGACACTGTGATTTCTGAGATTGGCGATCGCCACTGGTTCTGGTAAATCGTGTTGACGTAGTCTCATACATTTTGCTACCCTCTAGTTCTCGCATTCGTGGCTGGACTTCTTTACTCACATCACTAGTCTTTTTCACCCCCATTTTTTCTCCTTGGTACTGGGCCTCGTGGTGGGGTTTTTTTTTTTTTTTTTCCCCTCACTTGATCATCGCTTACACATACCTATCCTCACTGGTCTATGCAAGGGCATTCTCTTGCTCTCAAATTTAACACATAGTCACTTTTTAAGCACTATTTCTCACGTAATCTCGGCTCATTCACTCTTTTTTTTTTTTTTTTTTTCGCTCGTAAATTCTCACTTACTGGCACATGGACAAATTTCTTCACGTTTCACCCAAGACTCCTCCGGCCATGGCAGCGAGGCAGAGAGATAGGAAAACGAAAGGCAATCAAGAGACAGTCATGGACACACATTCAGTTGCGTTAAATATGTCAGCGATACAAGAATTTACTAACATACATAGTCTTGTTGCTAGCATATCTGATGCGCTCTCTCCCAAATTTGAAGCTCTTAGAGCTGAAATTAAACAAGACTTCTGTTCTCTAACACAAGAAGTCCGCCAATTTTCCAATAGGTTACAGGAAGCCGAGCAGAGAGTCTCGGACCTGGAAGACCTAACAACAGTACACAGATCCAACTTAGAAGCTGTGAATATTAACCTACAAAAAATACAAAACAGGCTAGAGGACCTAGAAAATCGCTCTAGGAGAAATAATATAAGAATCATAGGGCTCCCAGAAGAACAACAATACGATAATCTTGTTAATTTTGTATCAGAGACTCTACCTAAAATTCTAAAATTGCCATCTACCTTATATCCTATACCTGTGGAGAGAGCGCACAGAGTAGGCTCTTTACGCCCAGAGGACAAAACTAGAACTAAGCCTAGACCTGTTATAGCCAAACTGTTAAACTTCCAAGACAAACTCACATTATTTCAGTATTATCGTAAACAACAACCAGTTAAAATTGGAGGCATTACAATCCTTATGTTTCAGGATTTCTCAGCAGACACCGCAGCAAAAAGAAGGGAACTTGCTCCTATTTGTACCAAGTTTATACAAAAAGGATATCAAGCAACTATAATATTCCCTTACAAACTAAAAGTTAAAGTTAATGATACAGTTCGTTTTTTTGAGGAGGCTCACTTAGCTGAGAGCCTCTACAAAACATTGAACTCCCCGGTCCGATGACAACAAGTTTAAATAGCAAGACCTCAGATATTGCACAATATGTGGGTTCTCTGTTTTTTTCTCAAGGTAGAAAGATTTTTTTTGCTTAGACGCAGGATTCAGTGTCTATCTTCTCTCGGTGCGGAGAGGGCTCATTTTTTTAGGGTAATCATTCATGGGTTTTTTTTTTTTTTTTTTTTTTTTTGTGTTGTTTTTTTTCTCTCTCTCCTTTCATTCTTTTTTTCCTTTTATATATAAATGAATACACTTAGTGAATGTAAAATAGTATCATGGAATGTGGGTGGCATATCCACTCCTATCAAGAGAAAGGCAATTCTTACTCAGCTTCGAAAAATTCAGACTGACATTGGTTTTATTCAAGAAACTCATTTATCTGCAGAAGAATCTTTAAAACTTAAGACGGCCTGGGTAAAAGAAATATATTTCGCACCTAGCATTAAGAGAAAGAGAGGGGTAGCAATACTAATTGGGAAAAAAATTAACACTGAAGTGATACAGTTTGAAGCTGATCCAGGGGGGAGATATGTCATGTTGAAGCTCAAGATCTTTCAGAAGATGTATACGTTATGTAATACATATGGCCCTAATGCATTTGATCCAAATTTTTGGACTTCTCTTCAGTCCAAACTGTTAGCGTACACAGAAGGGTGTTTGGTTTTAGGCGGAGATTTCAACATGGCTCCGCAAAGCCCAATCGACAGATTAAGACGAGATTCTAAACGGCTGAAACAAAAAAAAGACAACTTAGAATGTAAAATGTTTAAAAGAATTACACAAAATCTAGCATTGCGAGACGTTTGGAGACATCAAAATCCTTCTATCCAGAGTTTCACGTGTCTCTCGAAGGCGCATAAAACACTCTCTAGAATTGATATATTCTTAATTGATGAACGCATGTTAATGCACGGGGTAAAATCGGACATACTACCAATCCTCCTCTCAGATCATGCACCAATTGTGCTTGAGTTTCAGCTTTCACATTCACGCCCTGTTTCATCGCGTTTCTTCTTTCCCTATTATCTGATGTCAGAAATAAAATTTAAGAATTGGCTTGTTAACAAATATAAGGAATATGTACATTTTAATAAAGAATTTTTGAACCGCCCTGAATTATTCTGGGAGACTGCGAAGGCAGTCATGCGAGGGGAAATACTATCGTACAATATTGCCCTACAAAAGAAATTCAGATTCAGAGAAAGAGAGACATGTCAATGTCTGACCAACACTTACAATCAGTATTTGCTTGATAAATCGTCATTGAATTGGGCAAAATATGTCAGGGCAAAAAACGAGAGGGATACCTTTGTTTTGTTGCAGGAAACACAAAGAGAATTAAGAATAGAGGCTAAGCTACATAGATATGGGAATAAATCGGGTAAGATGTTGGCCAAACTAATTAAAAATGAGAAAAAACAACCTGTAATAGATAAACTGCAGGATAGAGGGCTACAGATCTCTAAACCGGATGACATCTTAAAAACATTCTACGAATATTATCAGGAATTGTATTCATTTAAAATAAGTGACTCACAGAAATCTTTGGATTTCTGGAGGGATATCAAACATCCTACAATTACATTAGAAATGTCTAACAGTTTAAATGCTCCCATCTCCGTTGAAGAAATAGAGAAAATAATATCTGAACTTTCTTTAAATAAAGCAGCAGGTCCGGATGGCCTACCCAATGAATTTTATAAGATCTTGTCAAGTGAAGCTACCTCACATCTTTCTATTCTCTTTAATAGTTTTTTCACAAAGGGCAACTTGATTCCCTCTCTATTCTCCAGTTCATATACAACATTGTTATTAAAGGGTGGAAAGGATCCCCACTATAAAGAATCTTATAGACCAATTGCTCTGTTAAATTCTGATTACAAAATTCTTACTGCGATTTTAGCATCCAGGCTTCAAGGGATCCTCTCAGAAATTATACACACGGATCAAGCAGGCTTTCTGAATAATCGTAACTCAGCTGCAAAAATTAGAGAAGCACTACTAGTGACAGAATACTTCGAGGCTATGTCTAAGCTGGGGGATGGGGGGGGGGACACACCTGACCTTGCCATTATTTCCATCGATGCCGAAAAAGCCTTCGATTCAATATACTACGAACATATTAAAACATCACTAAGACAGTTTGGTTTCAGGGGCAATTTTCTTGAATTTATTGGGAATCTTTATAAACAGCCTTCAACGAAACTGATAGTAAATAACACCATCTCGTCTTCTATCCTTTTAGGTAGAGGGACAAGGCAGGGGTGTCCTCTCTCTCCACTTCTATTTAATATCTCTATTGAGCCCCTAGCAATTAAAATTCGTCATCTCTTGGATGGTATAAAAATCCGTAGTACTGAAATAAAAATTGGCTTATATGCTGACGACCTGCTGCTTTATTTGGCAAATACTAAATTGAATTTGCCAAAACTTTTTCAGATATTGGAACAATTTGGGTCATTCTCTGGATATAAAGTAAACATGGCCAAATCAGAGATATTTTGGCTTAGGAAAAATAATACCTCCATACTGAAAACTCCTTTTCACCAAGTAACAGACTCCTTTAAATACTTAGGGATTCACATCCCGACAAGAACCTCAGATCTATATGCTTTGAATATCCCTCCGGTAATAAAAATAATTAAAGAAAAGCTTTTGATTTGGCAAAAACTCCCTTTATCACTCTCTGGAAGGATTGCTCTCTTTAAGATGGCCCTCCTCCCAAAACTACTGTATATACTTCAAAATACACCAATAATTCTCTTAGGAAAGGACATTCGATCAATTAACACCTCTCTTATTCAATTCCTGTGGCAAAATAAAAGGTCAAAAATTTCTCTCATGAAACTCTCATTACCAATAGAATGTGGAGGTCTTGCCTTACCTGACATAAGGTTCTATAATTTCTCCTTTCTAGCTCGAAACGTAGCAGACTGGATCTCACATAATAATTATGTATTGAATAACGATCTTGAATCCAGTATCTGCTATCCGTACTCTCTAGATGCGTTAATACATTTAGAACCTAAAGAAATTCCAGCAGAAATTAAAAGGTTTAAAACTATCCTTAATCCACTCAAAGCCTGGCGTAAAATAATGTATTTTCTGTCAATTAATAATAGACTTTCCTATATCTTACCTATAATAGGTAACCCTACTTTTCAAGCAGGTTTGGATTCGGAAGTTTTTAGAAAATGGCATACTGCTGGACTATCAAAGGTTATTCAAATTATAGATAACGAAAGGAAGTGTATTAAAACATTTCAGACATTAAAAACGGAATTTGACTTATCCAATAAGGATTTTTTTGCATACCTACAATTAAGACACTTTGTTCAAGATCTAGTTAGAATAGTGGGCTGGGAGTGGGGATTGGGCACATTGGAAAAGTGGCTCATTTTAACAAGGAATGGTCACATGTCGATTGCACCGTGCTACCATCTTCTGAGCATAAATAAAGCAGCTTCAGTATTGACAAATATGATAGCTCACTGGAACATGTTAATCCCGTGTAGTAATATTGGAAAAAATACTATTCAATTATCAATTAAGAAAATTGCTCAAGTAACACTATCTGCAACCTGGAGAGAGGCACACATTAAACTCCTACACGGGGCATATTTTACCCCTAAGAGAGGCTTTAAATGTACTAGTGTGGGGTTTGATAAATGTCCTAAGTGTTCGCTACAGGCGGCTGATTTAATTCACATGTTTTGGCTCTGCCCAAAGATAAAAAATCTTTGGGCCAAGGTTGAGTATTGGCTTAAGAATGTGCTAAAGATAGCAAGTTTTTCGCTAACACTATATCAGATAATATTCTGTCTTAAGAAAGATCCTGGCAGGCAAATTAATGAAAAAATAGTAATTTCTACCATCCTTGCCACCAGATACTTAATCTGTAAAAAGTGGAAAAGTCGTGTAACTCCAAGCATCTCTGAGATTAAAAATTGCATGAAAAAACAATGTATTTTAGAGCAGAGAGGTGCAGACTTAAATAATGACCAAGACATCAAAAGATTCTTTGATAAATGGGCAGTCTTTCTAAAAATATTTCCTGAGGCAGAAATGAATCACATAATCTTTCCTTTCAGGAATACAGAAATTGTTTTGCTAGGGAATTGGTAAAAACTAGGCGAGGTAGCATTATAATGGGTTTTTTTTTTTTTTTTTTTTTTTTTTTTTTCTTTGTTCTCTCTGTTGTTATTTTTATGATTTTTGTTTAGTTGGATCACCTCTTCGCACTGGGGGGGATATATGCGGGGAGGGAGGGGAAGGTTTAGGGGGGGTTGAAAAGTAAAACCCCAAGCAATGTCAATGAATAAATTGATTAGACTATACCAATACGCAGATTACTTAATGTATACCTGCATCTATAGTTAAACATAGTGTTACATGAATGGATTTTTGTATAAATTGTGGTTCATGAAACTGTGGTTTATGTTATGTGTTTAATGCTGTTTTATTTGTTTTTGACATTTGGTTGGATTATAAATAAAGGTTTAAAAAAAAAAAAAAAGAGAACTGCTAGCAACATGGAAGAACAATAATTACAACTGCAACACTTAGGAAATACACTTGCTAGATGGTTTTATGTAAAAGTGATTGTGAAATATTTGTGTCTGTTTTGCTATGGCAAAGTAGTATTGCTGAATACACAAAAATGTGTCTTGATTGGGTGTTCTAACTTATGACCATCATGCAGAATCCATAGAAACTCTATTGGAGTGAAAATTAATTTTGGATTTAGTTTGTTTCCCATGGTGCATTTCTTCCAACAGCTTCATTGCTGGACATGACTGAGTCCCATCTGAAACAATTTATTTGCTGTAACCTTTGTGATAGTCTGCTTTAGCACACACCATTTCAGGAAACCTTAATCAAAACAATTTGCTAGTTTATTAGGGTTTATACTCCCAGCTGATGTTTTCCAAGAGCAAAAGCCTTAAAATGGCTTGGGGGTAATCAAATTCTTTTTAATATAAAGTGGTCCACAATCTGGATTCAGATCATACCAATCTTTCCACTAAATCCCATATACTGAGTCCTCAGGGAATACAAAAACCTGCTAATTCAACAAGAATGGAAATCTGTAAACAAAAGGTGATTTTTTACTCTTTCTGCACTTTGAAAGCGTGAAGAGAAAAAAAATATGGCTTCTTTAAAAAGAAAAAAAAATGCAAGTCCCAAAAAAACGTTCATGATTCAAATAGGACATGTAATTTAAAAAAACTTTCCAAATAACTTTTATCACAAATTTTGTTTTTTTTTCTCTTGGTATTCTTAGTTGAAAGCTAAACCTAGGAGGTTCATATGCTAATTTCTTAGACCTTGAAGGCCGCCTCTAATCTAAATACATTTTCACCACTAGAGGGCATTAGTTCATGTTTTTTATATAGATAAGATTGCGCTCATGCACGTGAATTTACAGAGGAGTGAGCACTGATTCGCTAAAATGCAAGTCTGTCAAAAGAACTGAAATAAGGGGACAGTCTGCAGAGTTTTAGATACAAGGTAATTACAGAGGTAAAACGTGTATTATTATAACTGTGTTGGCTATGCAAAACTGGGGAATGGGTAATTTAGGGATTATCTATCTTTTAAAACAACAAAAAAATCTGTTGTTGACTGTCCCTTTAAATTGTGCTTTGCGGCAGAAAATGCAACTTGCTTGGTGTCACTAACATGGTACCCTGCTTTATGCTTTTCAAACTAGGACATATATCAAAAACAGGAACAAACTTAAAAAAAATCATCTGCTGACATTTTATGCTCTAAAAAAGTTTGCATGAAAACAAATACTTCAATATTGTTCCAGTCACATTGGCGCTTTTAGAGGGTTCTTGGCAAACACATTGTATGTATGTATGGGGTACTTGTAAAGCGCGGCTAATCACCCGTAAGGGTCTCAAGGCGTGGCGCATTATATCGACCTCAGAAGGATGAAAGGCTGAGTGGACCTTGTCGGGGATCAAGCCTGCAACCCTTGGGTTGCTACAGACCTCAGCCACAGTGACTTAGCATGCTGAGGTATCTGTCTACTGTAGTACTTACCAATGCCCAGAGCTAACAATGGCACAAATATGCGAGCAGTCTCTTTATCCATGTCGCTTTCTCTATCCAGGACAGGAAAGGGGCTGAAATTGCAAATATCTTAAATTTCCTGGAGTGCTTCTAGGAATGGGAGCTGAGGAAGACTGTGAGCTGGACTGTGGGCGTTTGTGGGAAGAGCCTTGATTAGAGTACAGAGCTCCATAGTATACGTATACCATGGGCATGGTTGGGAAAGCTGTGGATGTGTGGGGTTGGGGTGAACCATAGAGGTGGGGCTGGGGAATCACTGGTTTCACCTTGTAAAATGTTTTTTTTTCCCTGAAGGGGAAGCTGGGTGAGGGGCAGCGTATAAGCGGTAATCCCACAATATGCAGGACAGGAATAACTATTATATTCAGCCATGTCAAGCCTGTTTTAGCATCTCTAATAATATTATATAGAGCGTTTCAAGAAGCTCATGGGTGCTACTCTGCTATGTTTCAACTCTTTTGCTTTCTTTTAGTCGTCATTTTGTTTTGTAAAAGTTGCAAGCTATGCAAAGCACTTTACTAAAGGGACATTAATCTCAACATTTAGGGGGAGATTTAATAAGCAGCGGATGCTGCTATCTCTGCCCGTAGTTTAACAGAAGTTAAGAAGCAGCGGTTGTAAGACCTTTTAGGTGGCGGAGTGAAATCATCCTGATCCAATCCGATTGGGATGATTGACACTCCCTATTAGCCCCTAATGTGCAGGGATGGCATTGCACAAGCATTTCACAAGAGAGAAATAAGAGCTCAACTCAAGACATATAAAGAATGTAATGGATTACCGGCTACCCCGACTGGGTAGCTCCACCAAGGATTCTCCCAGTACCTGGAACCAATCGCTATGCAGTGGAGAAAGTGATTTTAGCAGAAGCCCACCCAAATAACTAGACCTGTCGGGGCAGTCGTTTATGGTTCAGGTCAGTCAGGGGTTTGGCTAGGGCACTGTAATTGGGAACAAATAGCCTGCGGTTCCAAAGAAAGCTAGAACTTGGGTTTTGGTTCTGGGAGTGGGCCAGTTTGCCACTGCCTCAACCTTAGCCGGTTCTGGCCGCTGCTTTCCGCAGCACCCGATGGTGCATTTGTCGGGGCTTCAAGGTCAGTCTGGCGGCTCTGAGGTGATCTAAAACGATGCCTAGGTGGACCAAATGGTCCTCCCAGTTGTCGCTATAGATGGCGATGTTGTCCAGGTATGTGCAGGCATAGTCCTGGAGGCCATCCAGAAGGCGATCCACCATCCTTTGGAAGGTAGCGGTAGCATTCTTCATCCCAAACGGCATGACCTTGAACTGGTATAGGTGGAAGGGGGTGATAAAGGCAGACTTGGGGATGGACTCAGGGTCTAAAGGGATCTGCGAGTATCCCTTGCAGAGGTCGAGGGTGGTCAGGAAGTGGCCGCGGGCGATTCTGCCTAATAGGTCATCGACACGGGGCATAGGGTAGGCATCAGTGGTGGTTCTCTCATTGAGCTTACGGTAGTCAATGCAGAACCAGGTAGTCCCGTCCTTCTTAGGTATCAGCACCACTGGGGAGGCCCAGGGACTGTTGGATGGCTCAACAACACCACAGGTCCAACATTCCCCGGAGCTCATGGTGCATTCTGTCCCTGACTGCCTCTGAGACCCTGTATGCTGCCTGTCTTACGGGAGCCTGTCCCAGGGTCTCCACTCGGTGTATGGCCACTGTGGTGTACCCAGGGACCATAGAGAACATATCTCGCCTGTTCTCCAGGAGTTGCCAAACTTGCATCCTCTGTCCAGTCCTCAACCTCTCATCTAGGGGTATATCAGCTACTCCTTGGGTGGTCTCACTTTGCCTGGGGAGCTCCTGCATGGAAAGACTCTCAAAGTACTCCAACTCCGGAGCAAAGATAGTGGCCACATCATTGGCCCTTTCTATGTATGCCTTTAACATGTTCACATGAAAGGTCCGGCGGACCCGGTCATCTGAGCATTTGGCTACCAGGTAGGTGGTGTCATTTATTTGTTCCACCACCCAGTAAGGTCCCTGCCAGGAGGCCTGTAGCTTCTGCTCTACTGCTATGGTCTGGGTATGAGCATTTTGGTCGTACCATTGTTTCTGTTTACATGGGGCGACCTGAAGGTTCTCTCGCACCCAGTTGGTGAGATCCTTCAGTCGGTCCCTGAGTTGGAGAACGTACTCCACAATGGAGTGTTCTTCCCCTCCTGTAGTCCCTTCCCAGTGGGCTCTCACTAAGTCCAAAGCTCCCCTTATCTTCCGGCCATACACTAACTCAAAGGGGGAGAAGCCGTGGATTCCTGGGGCACCTCTCTGTATGCACAGAAGAGGTGTGGCAGGAGTCTTTCCCAGACCTTGTGAGTGGCCGAGAACATCCTAAGCAGCTGCTTTAGGGTCCTGTTTAACCGCTCACATAGCCCATTCATCTGGGGATGGTATGGGACAATGTGCAGGGGTTTAAATCCACACAATCTCTATAACTGCTGGTTGATTTCTGCAGTGAACTGTGTTCCCTGGTTGGAGATAACTTCCTGGGGGAAGCCTACCCTGGTGAATATCCAGAGCATTGCATCAGCTACTGTCTCCACCTGGATATTAGCCAAAGGGATTGCCTCCGGGTATCGAGTGACATAATCCACTACTGTAAGAATGAGTCCTGGATTTTCCTAAATGTCCAGCTAGGGGAATATCATGCCCTCTCTGGCTTTTCCTCCTGGATGGCCTCTCACCACCTAAAAATAAACATGTCCAAGACCGAACTACTTATAACCCCCCCTCTAACTCTACTACAGTTTCAAATTTTTCCATCACTGTTGGTGGCACCACTATCTCCCTATCACCCCAAGTCTGCTGCCTTGGAGTCAAACTTGAGTCAAATCTATCCTTCATTCCCCACATCCAATTGCTCTCTTCATCCACCTACGCAACATCTCCAAAATGTGTACGTTGTGATGAAACTACTAAACTGCTAATCCACTCCTTGGTAATTTCCCGACTTGACTACTGTAATAACTTGCTAACTGGCCTCCCTCTCTCCTGCCTCTATCCCCTTCAATCCATCCTAAATGCATCTGCCAGGCTAATCCACCTCTCTTGATGCTCCGTTTCTGCTGCACCTCTCTGTGAGTCCCTTCACTGGCTCCCCATTCACAACATAATTAAATTCAAATTCAAAATTCTCACCAATGCTGCCCCACTCTACCTGTCCTCACTCATCAACAAATATACTCCAGCCCGCCCCATAAGATCTTCCATCACCTCCTCTCATACTAGAATACAGGACTTCTCTCGTGTGGCACCAACCCTCTGGAATGCACTTCCTTGAGATGTCAGACTCTCCTAACCTCTCCTCCTTTAAACGTTCCCTAAAGACCATTTTTATTCAGAGAAGCCTATCACCTGACTCATTAACAAATGAACTTCACTAATCTAACAGCTGCCCTCATCTATCTCCTCACTTATATCATTCTCACCTTTGCAGTCCCCACCTCCTGTTTCCCATCCTCCTACCCATTTAGAGTTTAAGTTCCCACGGGAATAGGGCCCTCAATTACCCCTGTATTTGCCTGTAAAATTTTGTCTTTTATTGAGTTGTTTCTCCGTTGTACTTTTATCCTTGTACCCATTTGGGCACCGGCCCTTTTCTCCTCTCGGAGATCCGGTACAGGAGCCATCTTTCCCATTAGTAATGTTCCTCCCTGAGGTGCTGGGGGTCCGTACCCTCAGTCTTGATAAGGGGCTCGGGTCACTCAAGGTCTCCTGGGTGAAGTCGGAGGGGGTAGCCCAGGAGGGTTGGTCAGGGGGTAGGGTTTGGGTTGGAGCGGAAGGTCAGGGCAAAGTAGGGTCAGAATGTCAGCATACATTAGGAGTCAGGGCAGAATGTCTCACCTGGGTCCCCATATCTGGTGTGGTGGTTTGGCACCGGGCCTGCTGGTGGGTGGTCACTGGGCAGGTATCCGGGGAGTTATTCCCCACAAAGGCAGAGACAAGGTGGCCAAGGACATTTCCCAACAAGACGTCAGCAGGTAGCTGTTGCATGATGCCCACCTCCACATCATGGGAGCCGGCTCCCCAGTTCAGGTGCACCCAGGCCTTGGGGATCTCCAATATGTCACCTCCAGCCACCCGAACAGCAAGCTTCTTCTCTGTTTAGCCGGAGATAGGGGCCAGGTGGGGTTGGATGAGGGAGACGGTGGCTCCAGTGTCCCTTAATCCCTGGGCTCCCTGCCCATTGACCCAGACATCCTGGCGATGGTGCTGGCGTTATCTTTGGTCACAAGGCTGACTACATGTAGAATGCCAACTTCTTCATCTGCCCATTCTGCATAGTTGGGAGGACCCACTGCATACAGACAGTGGGCAGCGGCTTGATAGGTCCTGGCTGGAGTGTTCCCCCACTGGGCCAATGAGGGGTTCCTAGGCCGCTGTCCTGAGAGGTTTCTTGGCTGTGTCAGACAGTACCTTTTGGATGTGGCCGGGTTGCCCACACCTATAGCACCCCTGGGGATTGCCGGTCCCCCCAGCTGGGGAGACAGGGGCCAGCCAGGCCTGGGACTGCTGAGGAGCCACTAGGGGACAAGCCGGGGTTGAAGTGGAGTGGGTTGCTGCCTGGGGTTCTGGTGTGGTCTGGCATCTGGCATCGGTGTATTAATCAGCCAGGGTGGCCACTTGGTCAGCTGTGGTAGGCTGGCAGTCATAGACCCATTCTCTGACAGCTGCTGGAACATGGTTGTAGAAATGTTCCAGGAGGAAGAGCTGTGCAATTTAGGCCCCAGTGGTGGCTTTGCAGCCGGTGAGCAAAAAGTCCATGGAGCGGGTGAACCAGTGCGTTCACTCCATAAAAGGCTGTCCCTCTTGCATTTTCAGCTCCCTAAACTTCTGCCAGTTAGCTTCGGGCATGAGGCCATATTGAGCTAGGATGCATTCTTTCCCTTATTACAGTCCTTTTTATCCTCGGCAGGAATAGTGTGAAAGGCCTCCAAGGCTTGACCGGATAACTTGCCAAGCAGGATGGAGACTCTTTCAGTTTGGGCAACCTCCTGCAGCTCACACTGTGTCTCAAAGACTTGGAGGTAGCTGTTGATGCCTTCATCCTCTGTGAATGCTTGAAAAGCCCCATGCAGCAACTTTGGTGGTCGGGGCAGGCAGAGCCCCCCCATCGACTTGTGCACCTCCACTAGCCTGAGCTGGTTGGTTTCAGACACCATCTTTGTGATTATTTCCTCGGGGGGGTTAGTCCCATAGAGCGCCACCGGCCATTGGACCTCCCTCTGGAAGTCAGACATCATAGTCTCTGGGGTGGAGGCTGTACTGGGCTGCTAACTGCCGTGGTCACTACAAGCTCCATCAGCATCTCCGTGGTCACTACCGGACCCACCAGCCGATGCGTTAGCCCAGTCGTCCTCCATTAACTTGGCTACGATTACCGCCTTGGTCTTGTGGCCGGCAGCCCTTCCTCTAGCCTCCAGCAACCCCCCCAATTCTTCCTTCCAGAGCACTGAATACTGCTCCATCCAAATTCGTCTTAGGTGGTAGTAGATGGAAGCATTCCACCACTGCCACCAATGTGATGGATTACCGGCTACCCTGACTGGGTAGCTCCGCCAAGGATTCTCCCAGTACCTGGAACCAGCCGCTATGCAGTGGAGAAAGTGATTTTAGCAGAAGCCCACCCAAATAACTAGACAGACTAGCATTCAGGTGAAAACACAAAGTACCCTTTATTAGGAAACACACACAACATTTATACACAAACCGATCTTGATAAGAGTTTTATCAGTCCCTAAAATCTCCCACCATTACCGCCCTTAGAGACAGGCTGGCGCCACCATAGTGTCCATTGTTCCCCAGGGTCCAGCGGTACGAGGATGGTAGATTCGGGGAAATCCTGGGGCAGCGGCAGCACTTCCAGGGTGTTATTGGAAAGCCCTTGGTCCCCAGCTGATACAGTCCAAATAGTGCCCTGATCCATAGCTGGGGGCCGGAGCTATGGACATCCAACCATACACCGGGAAGGCTGCTGGAGGCTAGGTGATGAGGGGAAGTCTAAAACCCCCTGTTCCCATGGGAGCTCCTCCCTGGAAATCACCCCATCACTGGTCCTCCCCAAGAGGTATTAATTCCCATAAGAGCAGAGCTCTGGGACAAAGGACCGCTAGAGCAACCTGGGTTAAAGAGGACCGGGGATTCGAGCTGATGAAGCCGGCAGTTCCATGGGGCCAGCCAGATGAAGGGCAGTCTGCTGAATAGAGATTGGAAACCCCGGTTCCCATTGGGGCTCACCTCCAGCAACTGGCCCACCTCTTGCCCTTCCTAAGAGGTACCAATTCCCAAGAGAGTGGAGCTCTGGGACAAGGGGCCTCTGGAGCGGCTGGAGGTAAAGTTTTCTGGAGGGTGCTGGATGCGGCGGCGGCTAGCTGGTAGTTCCAGGAGCCCGGCCCGCCTGAGAGGGATAGGTCGGTCAGAGACCAACTCTTTCAAGATAAGGTTCAACACATATTTCTCACAAAAAGGGAATGGTTTGGAGATCGTGGTTGCTCTGAGAAGCCCAAAACAGCCAAGAAACGAGGTAGTAGGGGGTAGGGGTTTAACCCTTGCAGCCTGGTATCCGTGACAAAGAAAGTCTCTGGATCAGTTTTTATGTGTTCGTAACATGGACTTGATATTTCAAAAGTTAGCAGTTTTTTTTAAACAATTAATCTTTAACCTCTTCACTTCCAGGAATTTAAGAGAAAAACTGGGGAATCTTTAGCATTTTTGCTATCACCTCATTTAAACAGAAATAGAGTCTTGCTTTTTTTAAATTTACCTAACAAAACTATATTTATATATTTTTAGTAGACAAGCCAAGGTACAGATCTAAGTCCATTTTAGTATATTTCATGTTACTGTTTGCCACCAAATACAATCATATTAAAAAAATTTACTTTTTTTTACAAACTTTTGGTTTCTCACTGAAATTATTTACATACCGCTTGAGCAGTAATAACACAAATGGGTGTAAAACCCATTCACCTAGATTACGAGTTTTGCGGTAACAGGGGTGCGTTGCTAACGCACAGTTTTCCCTCACCGCTCACTTAAGACAACACTGGTATTACAGGTTTTTTTAAACCCGGTGTTATCCGCAAAAAGGTGAGCGTAGAGCAAAATTTAGCTCCACATCTCACCTCAATACCAGAGTTGCTTACGGTAGCGGTAAGCAGGTAAAACGTGCTTGTGCACGATTTCCCCATAGGAAACAATGGGGCAGATTCAGCTGAAAAAAACCCTAACACCTGCAAAAAAGCAGCGTTCAGCGTCTAACGCACCCTAACATGAACCCCAAGTCTAAACACCCCTAATCTTACACTTATTAACCCCTAATCTGCCGCCCCCGACATCGCCGACACCTGCATTATATTTTTAACCCCTAATCTGCCGCTCCGGACACCGCCGCCACCTACATTATCCCTATGAACCCCTAATCTGCTGCCCCCAACATCGCCACCATCTACATACTATTTATTAACCCCTAATCTGCCCCCAATGTCGCCGCAACCTACTAACATTTATAGACCCCTAATCTGCCGCCCCCATCGTCGCCACTACTATATTAAATTTATTAACCCCTAACTTAAATATAATTTAAATAAAACGAAATAAAATTGCTACAATTAAATAAAATAATCCTATTTAAAACTAAATACTTACCGATAAAATAAACCCTAAGCTAGCTACAATATAGCTAATAGTTACATTGTAGCTAGCTTAGGGTTTATTTTTATTTTACAGGCAAGTTGTATTTATTTTAACTAGGTACAATAGTTATTAAATACGGTGAAACCTGTCCAAGACGGACCCTCTATAACACGGAAACCTGTCCATGTCAGAAATATCCCTTCATCCCGGCGCTTAGTGTATACTTTCATTGTTTTACTACCTGGATAAGCCGGAAACTGTCCAACGCGGAAACGGAACGTGGTCACAGTGTTAATTGCACATACATTTGGTTCACTTACCTGGATAAGCTGGAAAACCTGGATAAGCCAGAAAATGTAACACGGAACGGAAGTGAGGTAAGAACAAGACGACGGAACAGGCGCTGACACGGAAGTGATGTGAGAAGGACGCAGAAACGTTAGTGGTGTGGGAAGGAAGCAGAAGGGGTGTTGTAAGGATGCTGAAATGGAAGTGGTGTGGGAAGGAAGCGGAAGGGGTGTTGGAACAGACGCTGACATGGAAGTGATGTGAGAAGGACGCAGAAACGTTAGTGGTGTGGGAAGGAAGCAGAAGGGGTGTTGTAAGGATGCTGAAACAGAAGTGGTGTGGGAAGGAAGCGGAAGGGGTGTTGGAAGGACACTGAAACGGAAGGGGTGTTGGGACGGATATTGAAACTTAAGAGGTGTGTGACAAAGAATGGCTCCTAGAAAGTGCAACACTCTTACTCTCGCTATGAAAGTTAAAGTGATTGAGGCCTACACAAAAGATAAGTTGTCTGTAAAACAATGCGTTGAGAAATTTAAGTGTGACAAAACTCAAATTTATGAAGCTATCAAAAATAAAGAGAAAATCATGGAAGAATTGGTTAGCTGGCAATGGCGAAGTGAAGAGGAAAGCGAAGGCAACTGGAAATGAAGATTTAAACAAGCTCCTGTGGGAATGGTTTGTAGCCGCATGCTCTAAAATTGTACCAATTTCTGGTCCTATACTACAAACACAACTCGAACTAGCCAAAGAATTAGGCAAAACAGATTTTAAGGCATCTAATGGCTCTTTGGAAAGTTTTAAAAGGAGGCATTGCATTGTATGGAATGAAATATGTGGAGACGCAAAGGATGTAGATCAAGAAACTGTTTGCCAATGGGAAGAAAAGCTCAAAATGCTTAAGGAACCATACGCTACAAAAGATATCTACAATGGCGATGAAACTGGCCTATTCTTTAGGTTGCTACCTTCAAAAACTCTGGCTGTTAAACGTGAAAAATGCACAGGAGGAAAGTTATCCAAGGAAAGATTGACGGTGTTCCTCTGTGGAAACATGGATGGGAGATTGGAGAAGCCTCTTGTGATTGGTAAGGCAGCAAAGCCACGTTGCTTCAAAAACATAGACACTACACAGCTTCCCGTTATTTGGCGTGCAAATAAAAAAGCCTGAATGACAGCAGAACTAATGTCTGAATGGCTCAAGATTTTTTACAGAAAAATGAAGAGAGAAGGTCATAAAGTCATCCTGTTTTTGGATAACGCTACCTGCCATCCGCATCTGAAACTTAGCAATGTAAAATTAGCCTGGTTCCCTGCAAACGCAACAAGCGTAACACAGCCAATGGACCAAGGTGTTATCTACACGATGAAGACACACTATAGAAAATTATTGCTACAGTCCTTGGTTGCAAACATTTCTACCACACAAAATGTACACCAGCTTGCCAAGTCCATAACAGTCCTTGATGCTGTCAACTGGATTTCTATGGCATTCAAGTCTATTTCTGCTGATATCATTTGCAAGTGCTTTGTAAAAGCTGGTTTCTCTAATTCAAACAGGAACGATAATGAAGAATTGCCAGAAATAATACAGGTGACTGTAGAAGAAAATAATGATATTTGTTCATTATTCCAGCAATGAAGTCTTGTTGACAGTGAAATAGACCGTTACATTGACATAGACAAAGAACTTGCGACGGAAAGCACATTTACAAATGCTGTGGAACTTTTTGATCAACAACAAGACAGTGATGAGAACATGGATGACGATCAAAGTGCTGAAACCACAGAAATTCCCAGTGAGCCATCGATCAAAAGCTACCAAGATGCTTTAGAGAAAGTTCACCAGTTGCAAGAGTTTGCATTATTTAATAACTTCCCGGAGCTTCTAGAACCAATAACATCCACTAGACATTTAATTGAAAAAAGGATAACCAATGCCCCAAGAAAACAAGCAACATTATTGGCAATGTGGGGACAAGAAAACCAATAAAGGTACAGGTATGTACAGTAAAAACATACAGTAGACAGTAACTGTAGTACACTATCTAAATACAGTACAGTACTGTATAAGAGTATGTAAAGCTTAAATACAGTACTGTACTGTTTTTTTAGTACAGTACTGTACATTATTTAACAGTACTGTTGAATGTTTTGTTTATGATCATTATTTCTGATGACTAACTACTGTATTTTCCTGTTTTAGAACACACTGGCCTGTTCCAGATCATTCAGTATCCAGACCTTCAAGCAAGACCTCTCCAGCGACAGTACAGTACAAACATTTTAAAGTACAGTATTGAACTTGATTAAAAAAGTAATCTATGTAAACATTGTCTCCATCTGCAGCTAAAAATTTTTAAAGTACAGTACTGGATTGGATACAAAAACATAACACACACTATACAGTACTGTACTTTAAAATGTTTACTGTATTACAGTAATTGTGAACAGAGTTGATGCAACAATTAATCTTTTACACTTAATAATGTTCAGTACTGTATTTGTATAGAATACAGTTGATGTCTTCATAGCCATTTTCTGTTAGAATGAAAAAGTACTGTAGTAAAGTACAGTACTGTAAAATAAATCCAGATACTGTACTGTACAGGTGTACACTAAACATTTTAAGGTACGTACAGGTAGAGTACAGTATCTGTGTTTTTAGAACAGGTGTACACTAAAAAAATTCAAAGTACGTACAGGTAGAGTACAGTACAGTACCTGTATTTTTATTTACAGTACTCTACTGTATTTTATTAACAGTACTTGCACAGGTATTTTTTTATTTTCAATATTTTACTGTATTTACAGTACTTTAGTTTAAAATGTTTGCATATTACTGTATGTGATTACTGTATTAGTGGGCATTGCGCACAGTAGATACTGTAGCTGTAATTGTACTGTATTTACTGAGTTTAAGTTTGTGTACTGTACAGTATTACTGTAATTGTGAACCAAGTTGATGCAACAATTACAGTTAATCTTTTACCGGTAATAATGATCACTACTGTTCCATTTTATGTTAGAATAAAAAAGTACTGTAGTACAGAACTGTAAAAATAAATCCAGATACAGTATTGTAGCAGTACAGGTGTACACTAAAAAATAAAAAGCATGTACATGTAGAGTACAGTACTGTACCTGTATTTTTATTTTTACAGTATTTTACTGTACATTTTATTTAAAATGTTTGCATAAGGTGTGATTACTGTACCTGTATTTGGGGTAATTGTGCACAATAGATACTGCACCTGTAGATGTATTTGTACTGCATACTGTACAGGTACAGTTTAGAAGACTTAAAGTTTGTGTACTGTATTACTGAACAGTAATTGATGCAACACATAATCTTTTAATACAGGACTGTACTGTGTTTGTATACAATTTATGTTTTCTCACCCATTTTCTGTGTTAGAGAAAAAAAGGTAATCCAGATAAAAACTAAATAAAAGACTGTAATGATTAAGCAGAAAAATTGTACTGTCTTACTTACTTGCATGCAAGAAAAACAAGAAATTGATTCTGATTAGGGATGCACTGATATTGATACTTTATGGTATGGTGCTGATCCTGAGCATTTGCGCCAAAATGCTCTAATACCAGAACTGACGGTCAGATGGAGACCTGCAATGCTGCGAGGGAACATGGAAATGGCTTCCCAGCCAATTAGGAAGCTGGACAGCAGGTCATTACCTGCAGCCCGACTTCCTAATTGGTCAGGAATCCAATCCTATGCTCCCTTTCGGCAAGGCAGGTCAGACTGTCTTCATGACCAATACAGTAACATTATTCTGCTATTTTTGAATTTGATTGGAACAGCCAATACAATGTGAGCTCAATCCTATTGGCTGATTGGATCAGCCAATAGGATTGAACTTCAATCCTATTGGCTGATTGCATCAGTCAATAGGATTTTTCCTACCTTAATTCCGATTGGCTGATAGAATCCTATCAGTCAATCGGAATTCAAGGGACGCCTTCTTGGCACTGCTGGTGCAACGCCGCTCCGTGCAGATTCGCAGCCAATCTGCCGCTAGCAGGGGGTTTCAATCAATCCGATCATATTAGATTAGGTTGATTTAACGCAATCTCTGTCTGCCTCCTCAGAGTAGGCGGATAGGTTATGAAGCAGCGGTCTTTAGATAGCTGCTTCAAAACTGGGGTTTCTGGTGAGTCTGAAGGCTCGCCAGAAACACGGCCCTTCAAGCTCCATACGGAGCTTGATAAATGGGCCCCTTTGTATATTTCTGTGTATCTTTTACTAATCATTGTAAAACTAAAACTGACAGTTTCAGAAAGTGGGAAGAACAGGGCAGTAAAAATTTGTATCCCATAGAGCTTCATTACTTTCTATGGAAGGCATCTCTCTATTCTTTCTGGGACTTCCAGGTTCCTCCCTTTTTCTTAGAAAATTCACCTGTGAGGTCTGCACGATAATTTCTCTCCAAACTAGAAAATGTTTGTTTCTCTGGGCCATTGAAAATAATAAAGCTCTCTGGAAAACTGAAGCCGACAGTTTTCAGTTTTATTTTAAAAGATACACATAAATATACAAAAGTATGATCCTAATTTGTTAAAGTTACACAGAAACTGTGAAAGCATTATCATAATTTGTAAAATCACAATCCCAAATACACTGTTGTATACAAAATAAAATACAAAGTAGAAAATGCAAAATTTAAATGTAATAAAATTTATGTGTACCGTAATATATAATACAAAGCACAAAGTATAAATGCAGCAGAACTGTCATGTCATACAGTGCTATATTGCACTGTGCTTGTCTTTCCTACACATACAGAATTTCACTAGGGTTCTCGCAGTGTTGGATGATCATTTTAGAATCTCTCACCTGAGCTGAAAGGTTTTCATCATCAGGCCGTTACTCTCCTTCCCATGTTTCAGAGTAGCGTGTCTCACTCTCCTCCCCTCATTGAAGAGTAGTGTGTCTCACTCTCCTTTTCCTATTGCAGAGTAATGTGTCTTTATTTTCTCCTCTGGTTGCTAAGTAGCGTATCACACTATCCGCCCCTCATTGCAGAGTAGTGTGGCTTTCATATTCATTTTAGATATCAATTGAGTTTAATGTTTCTTTAATTGCACACGTTTGTTGTTTGTTTAGTGGAAAGAAATGCATTCATGATCATAGCCACTCTTGAGGGGGCTTATTGTAAAGGCAAGATCATGTTCGATATTGACCTATCATTTCAAGTGTTTAGTTATTGGGTGTCCTTCCATTAACATTTATAGTTGAGTGAGGTGCCCAGTATATCTTGCATATAAAAAGAGAACTGCTAGCAACATGGAAGAACAATAATTACAACTGCAACACTTAGGAAATACACTTGCTAGATGGTTTTATGTAAAAGTGATTGTGAAATATTTGTGTCTGTTTTGCTATGGCAAAGTAGTATTGCTGAATACACAAAAATGTGTCTTGATTGGGTGTTCTAACTTATGACCATCATGCAGAATCCATAGAAACTCTATTGGAGTGAAAATTAATTTTGGATTTAGTTTGTTTCCCATGGTGCATTTCTTCCAACAGCTTCATTGCTGGACATGACTGAGTCCCATCTGAAACAATTTATTTGCTGTAACCTTTGTGATAGTCTGCTTTAGCACACACCATTTCAGGAAACCTTAATCAAAACAATTTGCTAGTTTATTAGGGTTTATACTCCCAGCTGATGTTTTCCAAGAGCAAAAGCCTTAAAATGGCTTGGGGGTAATCAAATTCTTTTTAATATAAAGTGGTCCACAATCTGGATTCAGATCATACCAATCTTTCCACTAAATCCCATATACTGAGTCCTCAGGGAATACAAAAACCTGCTAATTCAACAAGAATGGAAATCTGTAAACAAAAGGTGATTTTTTACTCTTTCTGCACTTTGAAAGCGTGAAGAGAAAAAAAATATGGCTTCTTTAAAAAGAAAAAAAAATGCAAGTCCCAAAAAAACGTTCATGATTCAAATAGGACATGTAATTTAAAAAAACTTTCCAAATAACTTTTATCACAAATTTTGTTTTTTTTTCTCTTGGTATTCTTAGTTGAAAGCTAAACCTAGGAGGTTCATATGCTAATTTCTTAGACCTTGAAGGCCGCCTCTAATCTAAATACATTTTCACCACTAGAGGGCATTAGTTCATGTTTTTTATATAGATAAGATTGCGCTCATGCACGTGAATTTACAGAGGAGTGAGCACTGATTCGCTAAAATGCAAGTCTGTCAAAAGAACTGAAATAAGGGGACAGTCTGCAGAGTTTTAGATACAAGGTAATTACAGAGGTAAAACGTGTATTATTATAACTGTGTTGGCTATGCAAAACTGGGGAATGGGTAATTTAGGGATTATCTATCTTTTAAAACAACAAAAAAATCTGTTGTTGACTGTCCCTTTAAATTGTGCTTTGCTGCAGAAAATGCAACTTGCTTGGTGTCACTAACATGGTACCCTGCTTTATGCTTTTCAAACTAGGACATATATCAAAAACAGGAACAAACTTAAAAAAAATCATCTGCTGACATTTTATGCTCTAAAAAAGTTTGCATGAAAACAAATACTTCAATATTGTTCCAGTCACATTGGCGCTTTTAGAGGGTTCTTGGCAAACACATTGTATGTATGTATGGGGTACTTGTAAAGTGCGGCTAATCACCCGTAAGGGTCTCAAGGCGTGGCGCATTATATCGACCTCAGAAGGATGAAAGGCTGAGTGGACCTTGTCGGGGATCAAGCCTGCAACCCTTGGGTTGCTACAGACCTCAGCCACAGTGACTTAGCATGCTGAGGTATCTGTCTACTGTAGTACTTACCAATGCCCAGAGCTAACAATGGCACAAATATGCGAGCAGTCTCTTTATCCATGTCGCTTTCTCTATCCAGGACAGGAAAGGGGCTGAAATTGCAAATATCTTAAATTTCCTGGAGTGCTTCTAGGAATGGGAGCTGAGGAAGACTGTGAGCTGGACTGTGGGCGTTTGTGGGAAGAGCCTTGATTAGAGTACAGAGCTCCATAGTATACGTATACCATGGGCATGGTTGGGAAAGCTGTGGATGTGTGGGGTTGGGGTGAACCATAGAGGTGGGGCTGGGGAATCACTGGTTTCACCTTGTAAAATGTTTTTTTTTCCCTGAAGGGGAAGCTGGGTGAGGGGCAGCGTATAAGCGGTAATCCCACAATATGCAGGACAGGAATAACTATTATATTCAGCCATGTCAAGCCTGTTTTAGCATCTCTAATAATATTATATAGAGCGTTTCAAGAAGCTCATGGGTGCTACTCTGCTATGTTTCAACTCTTTTGCTTTCTTTTAGTCGTCATTTTGTTTTGTAAAAGTTGCAAGCTATGCAAAGCACTTTACTAAAGGGACATTAATCTCAACATTTAGGGGGAGATTTAATAAGCAGCGGATGCTGCTATCTCTGCCCGTAGTTTAACAGAAGTTAAGAAGCAGCGGTTGTAAGACCTTTTAGGTGGCGGAGTGAAATCATCCTGATCCAATCCGATTGGGATGATTGACACTCCCGATTAGCCCCTAATGTGCAGGGATGGCATTGCACAAGCATTTCACAAGAGAGAAATAAGAGCTCAACTCAAGACATATAAAGAATGTAATGGATTACCGGCTACCCCGACTGGGTAGCTCCACCAAGGATTCTCCCAGTACCTGGAACCAATCGCTATGCAGTGGAGAAAGTGATTTTAGCAGAAGCCCACCCAAATAACTAGACCTGTCGGGGCAGTCGTTTATGGTTCAGGTCAGTCAGGGGTTTGGCTAGGGCACTGTAATTGGGAACAAATAGCCTGCGGTTCCAAAGAAAGCTAGAACTTGGGTTTTGGTTCTGGGAGTGGGCCAGTTTGCCACTGCCTCAACCTTAGCCGGTTCTGGCCGCTGCTTTCCGCAGCACCCGATGGTGCATTTGTCGGGGCTTCAAGGTCAGTCTGGCGGCTCTGAGGTGATCTAAAACGATGCCTAGGTGGACCAAATGGTCCTCCCAGTTGTCGCTATAGATGGCGATGTTGTCCAGGTATGTGCAGGCATAGTCCTGGAGGCCATCCAGAAGGCGATCCACCATCCTTTGGAAGGTAGCGGTAGCATTCTTCATCCCAAACGGCATGACCTTGAACTGGTATAGGTGGAAGGGGGTGATAAAGGCAGACTTGGGGATGGACTCAGGGTCTAAAGGGATCTGCGAGTATCCCTTGCAGAGGTCGAGGGTGGTCAGGAAGTGGCCGCGGGCGATTCTGCCTAATAGGTCATCGACACGGGGCATAGGGTAGGCATCAGTGGTGGTTCTCTCATTGAGCTTACGGTAGTCAATGCAGAACCAGGTAGTCCCGTCCTTCTTAGGTATCAGCACCACTGGGGAGGCCCAGGGACTGTTGGATGGCTCAACAACACCACAGGTCCAACATTCCCCGGAGCTCATGGTGCATTCTGTCCCTGACTGCCTCTGAGACCCTGTATGCTGCCTGTCTTACGGGAGCCTGTCCCAGGGTCTCCACTCGGTGTATGGCCACTGTGGTGTACCCAGGGACCATAGAGAACATATCTCGCCTGTTCTCCAGGAGTTGCCAAACTTGCATCCTCTGTCCAGTCCTCAACCTCTCATCTAGGGGTATATCAGCTACTCCTTGGGTGGTCTCACTTTGCCTGGGGAGCTCCTGCATGGAAAGACTCTCAAAGTACTCCAACTCCGGAGCAAAGATAGTGGCCACATCATTGGCCCTTTCTATGTATGCCTTTAACATGTTCACATGAAAGGTCCGGCGGACCCGGTCATCTGAGCATTTGGCTACCAGGTAGGTGGTGTCATTTATTTGTTCCACCACCCAGTAAGGTCCCTGCCAGGAGGCCTGTAGCTTCTGCTCTACTGCTATGGTCTGGGTATGAGCATTTTGGTCGTACCATTGTTTCTGTTTACATGGGGCGACCTGAAGGTTCTCTCGCACCCAGTTGGTGAGATCCTTCAGTCGGTCCCTGAGTTGGAGAACGTACTCCACAATGGAGTGTTCTTCCCCTCCTGTAGTCCCTTCCCAGTGGGCTCTCACTAAGTCCAAAGCTCCCCTTATCTTCCGGCCATACACTAACTCAAAGGGGGAGAAGCCGTGGATTCCTGGGGCACCTCTCTGTATGCACAGAAGAGGTGTGGCAGGAGTCTTTCCCAGACCTTGTGAGTGGCCGAGAACATCCTAAGCAGCTGCTTTAGGGTCCTGTTGAACCGCTCACATAGCCCATTCATCTGGGGATGGTATGGGACAATGTGCAGGGGTTTAAATCCACACAATCTCTATAACTGCTGGTTGATTTCTGCAGTGAACTGTGTTCCCTGGTTGGAGATAACTTCCTGGGGGAAGCCTACCCTGGTGAATATCCAGAGCATTGCATCAGCTACTGTCTCCACCTGGATATTAGCCAAAGGGATTGCCTCCGGGTATCGAGTGACATAATCCACTACTGTAAGAATGAGTCCTGGATTTTCCTAAATGTCCAGCTAGGGGAATATCATGCCCTCTCTGGCTTTTCCTCCTGGATGGCCTCTCACCACCTAAAAATAAACATGTCCAAGACCGAACTACTTATAACCCCCCCCTCTAACTCTACTACAGTTTCAAATTTTTCCATCACTGTTGGTGGCACCACTATCTCCCTATCACCCCAAGTCTGCTGCCTTGGAGTCAAACTTGAGTCAAATCTATCCTTCATTCCCCACATCCAATTGCTCTCTTCATCCACCTACGCAACATCTCCAAAATGTGTACGTTGTGATGAAACTACTAAACTGCTAATCCACTCCTTGGTAATTTCCCGACTTGACTACTGTAATAACTTGCTAACTGGCCTCCCTCTCTCCTGCCTCTCTCCCCTTCAATCCATCCTAAATGCATCTGCCAGGCTAATCCACCTCTCTTGATGCTCCGTTTCTGCTGCACCTCTCTGTGAGTCCCTTCACTGGCTCCCCATTCACAACATAATTAAATTCAAATTCAAAATTCTCACCAATGCTGCCCCACTCTACCTGTCCTCACTCATCAACAAATATACTCCAGCCCGCCCCATAAGATCTTCCATCACCTCCTCTCATACTAGAATACAGGACTTCTCTCGTGTGGCACCAACCCTCTGGAATGCACTTCCTTGAGATATCAGACTCTCCTAACCTCTCCTCCTTTAAACGTTCCCTAAAGACCATTTTTATTCAGAGAAGCCTATCACCTGACTCATTAACAAATGAACTTCACTAATCTAACAGCTGCCCTCATCTATCTCCTCACTTATATCATTCTCACCTTTGCAGTCCCCACCTCCTGTTTCCCATCCTCCTACCCATTTAGAGTTTAAGTTCCCACGGGAATAGGGCCCTCAATTACCCCTGTATTTGCCTGTAAAATTTTGTCTTTTATTGAGTTGTTTCTCCGTTGTACTTTTATCCTTGTACCCATTTGGGCACCGGCCCTTTTCTCCTCTCGGAGATCCGGTACAGGAGCCATCTTTCCCATTAGTAATGTTCCTCCCTGAGGTGCTGGGGGTCCGTACCCTCAGTCTTGATAAGGGGCTCGGGTCACTCAAGGTCTCCTGGGTGAAGTCGGAGGGGGTAGCCCAGGAGGGTTGGTCAGGGGGTAGGGTTGGGGTTGGAGCGGAAGGTCAGGGCAAAGTAGGGTCAGAATGTCAGCATACATTAGGAGTCAGGGCAGAATGTCTCACCTGGGTCCCCATATCTGGTGTGGTGGTTTGGCACCGGGCCTGCTGGTGGGTGGTCACTGGGCAGGTATCCGGGGAGTTATTCCCCACAAAGGCAGAGGCAAGGTGGCCAAGGACATTTCCCAACAAGACGTCAGCAGGTAGCTGTTGCATGATGCCCACCTCCACATCATGGGAGCCGGCTCCCCAGTTCAGGTGCACCCAGGCCTTGGGGATCTCCAATATGTCACCTCCAGCCACCCGAACAGCAAGCTTCTTCTCTGTTTAGCCGGAGATAGGGGCCAGGTGGGGTTGGATGAGGGAGACGGTGGCTCCAGTGTCCCTTAATCCCTGGGCTCCCTGCCCATTGACCCAGACATCCTGGCGATGGTGCTGGCGTTATCTTTGGTCACAAGGCTGACTACATGCAGAATGCCAACTTCTTCATCTGCCCATTCTGCATAGTTGGGAGGACCCACTGCATACAGACAGTGGGCAGCGGCTTGATAGGTCCTGGCTGGAGTGTTCCCCCACTGGGCCAATGAGGGGTTCCTAGGCCGCTGTCCTGAGAGGTTTCTTGGCTGTGTCAGACAGTACCTTTTGGATGTGGCCGGGTTGCCCACACCTATAGCACCCCTGGGGATTGCTGGTCCCCCCAGCTGGGGAGACAGGGGCCAGCCAGGCCTGGGACTGCTGAGGAGCCACTAGGGGACAAGCCGGGGTTGAAGTGGAGTGGGTTGCTGCCTGGGGTTCTGGTGTGGTCTGGCATCTGGCATCGGTGTATTAATCAGCCAGGGTGGCCACTTGGTCAGCTGTGGTAGGCTGGCAGTCATAGACCCATTCTCTGACAGCTGCTGGAACATGGTTGTAGAAATGTTCCAGGAGGAAGAGCTGTGCAATTTAGGCCCCAGTGGTGGCTTTGCAGCCGGTGAGCAAAAAGTCCATGGAGCGGGTGAACCAGTGCGTTCACTCCATAAAAGGCTGTCCCTCTTGCATTTTCAGCTCCCTAAACTTCTGCCAGTTAGCTTCGGGCATGAGGCCATATTGAGCTAGGATGCATTCTTTCCCTTATTACAGTCCTTTTTATCCTCGGCAGGAATATTGTGAAAGGCCTCCAAGGCTTGACTGGATAACTTGCCAAGCAGGATGGAGACTCTTTCAGTTTGGGCAACCTCCTGCAGCTCACACTGTGTCTCAAAGACTTGGAGGTAGCTGTTGATGCCTTCATCCTCTGTGAATGCTTGAAAAGCCCCATGCAGCAACTTTGGTGGTCGGGGCAGGCAGAGCCCCCCCATCGACTTGTGCACCTCCACTAGCCTGAGCTGGTTGGTTTCAGACACCATCTTTGTGATTATTTCCTCGGGGGGGTTAGTCCCATAGAGCGCCACCGGCCATTGGACCTCCCTCTGGAAGTCAGACATCATAGTCTCTGGGGTGGAGGCTGTACTGGGCTGCTAACTGCCGTGGTCACTACAAGCTCCATCAGCATCGCCATGGTCACTACCGGACCCACCAGCCGATGCGTTAGCCCAGTCATCCTCCATTAACTTGGCTACGATTACCGCCTTGGTCTTGTGGCCGGCAGCCCTTCCTCTAGCCTCCAGCAACCCCCCCAATTCTTCCTTCCAGAGCACTGAATACTGCTCCATCCAAATTCGTCTTAGGTGGTAGTAGATGGAAGCATTCCACCACTGCCACCAATGTGATGGATTACCGGCTACCCTGACTGGGTAGCTCCGCCAAGGATTCTCCCAGTACCTGGAACCAGCCGCTATGCAGTGGAGAAAGTGATTTTAGCAGAAGCCCACCCAAATAACTAGACAGACTAGCATTCAGGTGAAAACACAAAGTACCCTTTATTAGGAAACACACACAACATTTATACACAAACCGATCTTGATAAGAGTTTTATCAGTCCCTAAAATCTCCCACCATTACCGCCCTTAGAGACAGGCTGGCGCCACCATAGTGTCCATTGTTCCCCAGGGTCCAGCGGTACGAGGATGGTAGATTCGGGGAAATCCTGGGGCAGCGGCAGCACTTCCAGGGTGTTATTGGAAAGCCCTTGGTCCCCAGCTGATACAGTCCAAATAGTGCCCTGATCCATAGCTGGTGGCCGGAGCTATGGACATCCAACCATACACCGGGAAGGCTGCTGGAGGCTAGGTGATGAGGGGAAGTCTAAAACCCCCTGTTCCCATGGGAGCTCCTCCCTGGAAATCACCCCATCACTGGTCCTCCCCAAGAGGTATTAATTCCCATAAGAGCAGAGCTCTGGGACAAAGGACCGCTAGAGCAACCTGGGTTAAAGAGGACCGGGGATTCGAGCTGATGAAGCCGGCAGTTCCATGGGGCCAGCCAGATGAAGGGCAGTCTGCTGAATAGAGATTGGAAACCCCGGTTCCCATTGGGGCTCACCTCCAGCAACTGGCCCACCTCTTGCCCTTCCTAAGAGGTACCAATTCCCAAGAGAGTGGAGCTCTGGGACAAGGGGCCTCTGGAGCGGCTGGAGGTAAAGTTTTCTGGAGGGTGCTGGATGCGGCGGCGGCTAGCTGGTAGTTCCAGGAGCCCGGCCCGCCTGAGAGGGATAGGTCGGTCAGAGACCAACTCTTTCAAGATAAGGTTCAACACATATTTCTCACAAAAAGGGAATGGTTTGGAGATTGTGGTTGCTCTGAGAAGCCCAAAACAGCCAAGAAACGAGGTAGTAGGGGGTAGGGTATCCGTGACAAAGAAAGTCTCTGGATCAGTTTTTATGTGTTCGTAACATGGACTTGATATTTCAAAAGTTAGCAGTTTTTTTTAAACAATTAATCTTTAACCTCTTCACTTCCAGGAATTTAAGAGAAAAACTGGGGAATCTTTAGCATTTTTGCTATCACCTCATTTAAACAGAAATAGAGTCTTGCTTTTTTTAAATTTACCTAACAAAACTATATTTATATATTTTTAGTAGACAAGCCAAGGTACAGATCTAAGTCCATTTTAGTATATTTCATGTTACTGTTTGCCACCAAATACAATCATATTAAAAAAATTTACTTTTTTTTACAAACTTTTGGTTTCTCACTGAAATTATTTACATACCGCTTGAGCAGTAATAACACAAATGGGTGTAAAACCCATTCACCTAGATTACGAGTTTTGCGGTAACAGGGGTGCGTTGCTAACGCACAGTTTTCCCTCACCGCTCACTTAAGACAACACTGGTATTACAGGTTTTTTTAAACCCGGTGTTATCCGCAAAAAGGTGAGCGTAGAGCAAAATTTAGCTCCACATCTCACCTCAATACCAGAGTTGCTTACGGTAGCGGTAAGCAGGTAAAACGTGCTTGTGCACGATTTCCCCATAGGAAACAATGGGGCAGATTCAGCTGAAAAAAACCCTAACACCTGCAAAAAAGCAGCGTTCAGCGTCTAACGCACCCTAACATGAACCCCAAGTCTAAACACCCCTAATCTTACACTTATTAACCCCTAATCTGCCGCCCCCGACATCGCCGACACCTGCATTATATTTTTAACCCCTAATCTGCCGCTCCGGACACCGCCGCCACCTACATTATCCCTATGAACCCCTAATCTGCTGCCCCCAACATCGCCACCATCTACATACTATTTATTAACCCCTAATCTGCCCCCAATGTCGCCGCAACCTACTAACATTTATAGACCCCTAATCTGCCGCCCCCATCGTCGCCGCTACTATATTAAATTTATTAACCCCTAACTTAAATATAATTTAAATAAAACGAAATAAAATTGCTACAATTAAATAAAATAATCCTATTTAAAACTAAATACTTACCGATAAAATAAACCCTAAGCTAGCTACAATATAGCTAATAGTTACATTGTAGCTAGCTTAGGGTTTATTTTTATTTTACAGGCAAGTTGTATTTATTTTAACTAGGTACAATAGTTATTAAATACGGTGAAACCTGTCCAAGACGGACCCTCTATAACACGGAAACCTGTCCATGTCAGAAATATCCCTTCATCCCGGCGCTTAGTGTATACTTTCATTGTTTTACTACCTGGATAAGCCGGAAACTGTCCAACGCGGAAACGGAATGTGGTCACAGTGTTAATTGCACATACATTTGGTTCACTTACCTGGATAAGCTGGAAAACCTGGATAAGCCAGAAAATGTAACACGGAACGGAAGTGAGGTAAGAACAAGACGACGGAACAGGCGCTGACACGGAAGTGATGTGAGAAGGACGCAGAAACGTTAGTGGTGTGGGAAGGAAGCAGAAGGGGTGTTGTAAGGATGCTGAAATGGAAGTGGTGTGGGAAGGAAGCGGAAGGGGTGTTGGAACAGACGCTGACATGGAAGTGATGTGAGAAGGACGCAGAAACGTTAGTGGTGTGGGAAGGAAGCAGAAGGGGTGTTGTAAGGACGCTGAAACAGAAGTGGTGTGGGAAGGAAGCGGAAGGGGTGTTGGAAGGACACTGAAACGGAAGGGGTGTTGGGACGGATATTGAAACTTAAGAGGTGTGTGACAAAGAATGGCTCCTAGAAAGTGCAACACTCTTACTCTCGCTATGAAAGTTAAAGTGATTGAGGCCTACACAAAAGATAAGTTGTCTGTAAAACAATGCGTTGAGAAATTTAAGTGTGACAAAACTCAAATTTATGAAGCTATCAAAAATAAAGAGAAAATCATGGAAGAATTGGTTAGCTGGCAATGGCGAAGTGAAGAGGAAAGCGAAGGCAACTGGAAATGAAGATTTAAACAAGCTCCTGTGGGAATGGTTTGTAGCCGCATGCTCTAAAATTGTACCAATTTCTGGTCCTATACTACAAACACAACTCGAACTAGCCAAAGAATTAGGCAAAACAGATTTTAAGGCATCTAATGGCTCTTTGGAAAGTTTTAAAAGGAGGCATTGCATTGTATGGAATGAAATATGTGGAGACGCAAAGGATGTAGATCAAGAAACTGTTTGCCAATGGGAAGAAAAGCTCAAAATGCTTAAGGAACCATACGCTACAAAAGATATCTACAATGGCGATGAAACTGGCCTATTCTTTAGGTTGCTACCTTCAAAAACTCTGGCTGTTAAACGTGAAAAATGCACAGGAGGAAAGTTATCCAAGGAAAGATTGACGGTGTTCCTCTGTGGAAACATGGATGGGAGATTGGAGAAGCCTCTTGTGATTGGTAAGGCAGCAAAGCCACGTTGCTTCAAAAACATAGACACTACACAGCTTCCCGTTATTTGGCGTGCATATAAAAAAGCCTGAATGACAGCAGAACTAATGTCTGAATGGCTCAAGATTTTTTACAGAAAAATGAAGAGAGAAGGTCATAAAGTCATCCTGTTTTTGGATAACGCTACCTGCCATCCGCATCTGAAACTTAGCAATGTAAAATTAGCCTGGTTCCCTGCAAACGCAACAAGCGTAACACAGCCAATGGACCAAGGTGTTATCTACACGATGAAGACACACTATAGAAAATTATTGCTACAGTCCTTGGTTGCAAACATTTCTACCACACAAAATGTACACCAGCTTGCCAAGTCCATAACAGTCCTTGATGCTGTCAACTGGATTTCTATGGCATTCAAGTCTATTTCTGCTGATATCATTTGCAAGTGCTTTGTAAAAGCTGGTTTCTCTAATTCAAACAGGAACGATAATGAAGAATTGCCAGAAATAATACAGGTGACTGTAGAAGAAAATAATGATATTTGTTCATTATTCCAGCAATGAAGTCTTGTTGACAGTGAAATAGACCGTTACATTGACATAGACAAAGAACTTGCGACGGAAAGCACATTTACAAATGCTGTGGAACTTTTTGATCAACAACAAGACAGTGATGAGAACATGGATGACGATCAAAGTGCTGAAACCACAGAAATTCCCAGTGAGCCATCGATCAAAAGCTACCAAGATGCTTTAGAGAAAGTTCACCAGTTGCAAGAGTTTGCATTATTTAATAACTTCCCGGAGCTTCTAGAACCAATAACATCCACTAGACATTTAATTGAAAAAAGGATAACCAATGCCCCAAGAAAACAAGCAACATTATTGGCAATGTGGGGACAAGAAAACCAATAAAGGTACAGGTATGTACAGTAAAAACATACAGTAGACAGTAACTGTAGTACACTATCTAAATACAGTACAGTACTGTATAAGAGTATGTAAAGCTTAAATACAGTACTGTACTGTTTTTTTAGTACAGTACTGTACATTATTTAACAGTACTGTTGAATGTTTTGTTTATGATCATTATTTCTGATGACTAACTACTGTATTTTCCTGTTTTAGAACACACTGGCCTGTTCCAGATCATTCAGTATCCAGACCTTCAAGCAAGACCTCTCCAGCGACAGTACAGTACAAACATTTTAAAGTACAGTATTGAACTTGATTAAAAAAGTAATCTATGTAAACATTGTCTCCATCTGCAGCTAAAAATTTTTAAAGTACAGTACTGGATTGGATACAAAAAACATAACACACACTATACAGTACTGTACTTTAAAATGTTTACTGTATTACAGTAATTGTGAACAGAGTTGATGCAACAATTAATCTTTTACACTTAATAATGTTCAGTACTGTATTTGTATAGAATACAGTTGATGTCTTCATAGCCATTTTCTGTTAGAATGAAAAAGTACTGTAGTAAAGTACAGTACTGTAAAATAAATCCAGATACTGTACTGTACAGGTGTACACTAAACATTTTAAGGTACGTACAGGTAGAGTACAGTATCTGTGTTTTTAGAACAGGTGTACACTAAAAAAATTCAAAGTACGTACAGGTAGAGTACAGTACAGTACCTGTATTTTTATTTACAGTACTCTACTGTATTTTATTAACAGTACTTGCACAGGTATTTTTTTATTTTCAATATTTTACTGTATTTACAGTACTTTAGTTTAAAATGTTTGCATATTACTGTATGTGATTACTGTATTAGTGGGCATTGCGCACAGTAGATACTGTAGCTGTAATTGTACTGTATTTACTGAGTTTAAGTTTGTGTACTATACAGTATTACTGTAATTGTGAACCAAGTTGATGCAACAATTACAGTTAATCTTTTACCGGTAATAATGATCACTACTGTTCCATTTTATGTTAGAATAAAAAAGTACTGTAGTACAGAACTGTAAAAATAAATCCAGATACAGTATTGTAGCAGTACAGGTGTACACTAAAAAATAAAAAGCATGTACATGTAGAGTACAGTACTGTACCTGTATTTTTATTTTTACAGTATTTTACTGTACATTTTATTTAAAATGTTTGCATAAGGTGTGATTACTGTACCTGTATTTGGGGTAATTGTGCACAATAGATACTGCACCTGTAGATGTATTTGTACTGCATACTGTACAGGTACAGTTTAGAAGACTTAAAGTTTGTGTACTGTATTACTGAACAGTAATTGATGCAACACATAATCTTTTAATACAGGACTGTACTGTGTTTGTATACAATTTATGTTTTCTCACCCATTTTCTGTGTTAGAGAAAAAAAGGTAATCCAGATAAAAACTAAATAAAAGACTGTAATGATTAAGCAGAAAAATTGTACTGTCTTACTTACTTGCATGCAAGAAAAACAAGAAATTGATTCTGATTAGGGATGCACTGATATTGATACTTTATGGTATGGTGCTGATCCTGAGCATTTGCGCCAAAATGCTCTAATACCAGAACTGACGGTCAGATGGAGACCTGCAATGCTGCGAGGGAACATGGAAATGGCTTCCCAGCCAATTAGGAAGCTGGACAGCAGGTCATTACCTGCAGCCCGACTTCCTAATTGGTCAGGAATCCAATCCTATGCTCCCTTTCGGCAAGGCAGGTCAGACTGTCTTCATGACCAATACAGTAACATTATTCTGCTATTTTTGAATTTGATTGGAACAGCCAATACAATGTGAGCTCAATCCTATTGGCTGATTGGATCAGCCAATAGGATTGAACTTCAATCCTATTGGCTGATTGCATCAGTCAATAGGATTTTTCCTACCTTAATTCCGATTGGCTGATAGAATCCTATCAGTCAATCGGAATTCAAGGGACGCCTTCTTGGATGACATCATTTAAAGGAACCTTCATTTGTCGAGAGTCATCAGAAGAAGAGGATGCTCCGTGTCGGCTGGCTTCAAGATGGACCCGCTCCGCTCCGGATGGATGAAGATAGAAGATGCCACATGGATGAAGACTTCTGCCCCTCTGGAGGTCCTCTTCTGGCCAGATCGGTTGAAGACTTCAGACCGTCTGGAGGACCACTTGTGCCCGGCTAGGTGAAGATGGCTAAATGTAGGGTGATCTTCAAGCTGTTAGTGTTAGGTTTTATTAATTGGGGATTGGGTGGGTTTTAGAGTAGGGTTGGGTGTGTGGGTGGTGGGTTTTAATGTTGGGGGGGGGGTATTGTATTTTTTTTACAGGTAAAAGAGCTGATTACTTTGGGGCAATGCCCCGCAAAAGCCCTTTTAAGGGCTATTTGTAATTTAGTATAGGGTAGGGATTTTTATTTTTTTGGGGGGCTTTTTTATTTTATTAGGGGGATTAGATTAGGTGTAATTAGTTTAAAATTCTTGTAATTATTTTTTATTTTCTGTAATTTAGTGTGTTTTTTTGTACTTTCGTTTATTTAATTTAATTGTATTTAATTGTAGTTAGTTTAGGTAATTAATTTAATGATAGTGTAGTGTTAGATGTAATTGTAACTTAGGTTAGGATTTATTTTACAGGTATATTTGTATTTATTTTAACTAGGTAGTTATTAAATAGTTAATAACTATTTAATAACTATTGTACCTAGTTAAAATAAATGCAAAGTTGCCTGTAAAATAAATATAAAGCCTAAGATAGATACAAATGTAACTATTAGTTATATTGTAGCTATCCTAGGGTTTATTTTACAGGTAAGTATTTAGTTTTAAACATGATTAATTTATTTAATGATAGTAATTTTATTTCATTTTATTTAAGTTATATTTAAGTTAGGGGGGTGTTAGACTTAGGTTTAGGGGTTAATAAATGTAATATTGTAGCGGTGACGTTGGGGTCAGCAGATTAGGGGTTAATAAATGTAGGTAGGTGTTGGCGATGTTAGGGACGGCAGATTAGGGGTTAATAAAATTTAACTAATGTTTGTGTGGCGGTTTAGGGGTTAATATATTTATTAAAGTGTCTGCGATGTCCGGTCGGCAGATTAGGGGTTAAAAAATTTATTTTAGTGTTTGCGATGGGGGGGGGGGGGGGGCTCGGATTAGGGGTTAATAGGTAGTTTTTGGGTGTTAGTGTACTTTTTAGCACTTTAGTTAAGAGGTTTATGTTACTGCGTTAGCCCATAAAACTCTTAACTACTGACTTTTAAATGCGGTATAAGTCTTGACAGGAGAGGGTCTACTGCTCACTTCTTCCAAGACTCGTAATACCTGCGTTAGGCAAATCCCATTAAAAAGATAGGATACGCAATTGACGTAAGGAGATTTGCGGTAAGCTTGAGTCACGGAAAAAAGTGAGCAGTACACCTGTACCTGCTAGACTCGTAATACCAGCGGGCGTTAAAAAGCAACATTGGGACCCCCTCAACGCTACTTTTTAAGGCTAACGCAAGACTCGTAATCTAGGCAAGAGTTTTTTAGTAATTAGAAGACAAATAATTGCAGCTGCGCACCACACTTCCAATATTCCTAGCAGTGAAGGGGTTAATTAGTTAGCTAGCAAGCGTAATATTACTGCAGTGTAGACACCTCCCACAAAACTGTTCAATACTTAATACCTCCCAAAGAGTTCTCTTCCCTCTGCCCCCCTCACTGGTCACTACCATCTTAGGTACTGGCAGACAGTCTGCCAGTATGCAGTTTAGTGCATTTTTTTTTTAAATGTCAATGTAGGATGCCTCTTCAACACTCCCACCTCCCTCATCCCTCCAAAACAGCTTTCTAACCTTGCCCCCACTCACTAGTAGCAGCCTTAGATGATTCCAACATGTGCCTATCAATGACAGTTTTCATGAGCATCACAACTGGAATGTCCCTTTCATATTTCAAAGAAAAAGTACTGATTACTTAACCAAAGTAATGTTTTGTTGTTTTGTTGAATCTACTATGCTTGAAGAGTTAGTGACTGTCAACACAGTAGATAATGTTACAGAAGGTTTATAAATATATTTTGTCAAAATATCCAAGGCTATGATGATGGAACACTAAGAAGAAGGTGTGCTCAAATGAGGGTGCGCTACGTTGAAGGTGAAATTGTGGAGGTTCTTAACTAACTTTTAATCTATGACTTTCTATTCAAAAATATGTTTAAAACACTATACACATACACACACACACACACATATATATATATATACATATATATATATATGTATATATATATATACACACACACACAAACACACACACATATAAAACTATGAGTCCTTTCCTAGTTTAAAATTTATTTATTTTTTAGACTTAGGGGTCAATTTATCAAGCTCCGTACGGAGCTTGATGCCCTGTGTTTACGGTGGGGCATCCATAACCTGTCCATCTGCTCTGAGGCGGTGGACAGAAATTAACCCGATCGGGTTGATTGATACCCTCTGCTAGCGACCGATTGGCCGTGAATCTGCAGGGTGCGGCATTGCACCAGCAGCTCACAAGAACTGCTGGTGCAATGATAAATGCCGACAGCATATGCTGTCAGCATTTATCAATTTGCAGCGGACATGATACGCTATATCGTATCATGTCCGCTCGCACATTAATAAATTGACCCCTTATACCTCTAAGCTAATAAGAAATTTTTTTTTTCTCCTCTTTTTCATTTATTGTGGTGCAGACCCTAGTAATTATAAACTAAAGCTCAAAAGGAAAGGAGCCGTGATGAAGCCAACTAATGCAATGGATTATGGGTGAAACGCACGTAGACAGGCTACTTTCTAGAGCAGCGTGTAACCTGTTGGCAACAAGAATCAAAGTCAATTGGATCACTTTACAGCAAACTTTTTCTCCATGATTGCGGATATATGCAATATCTTGAGTGCGACTGGAGCCGCAGTCTGTTTTCTACCAGCAACAACTCTGTGACAAGATTCCTTGGTGCAAGACAGAAAGTGCTGTGAATGCCATGGGCAAAAACCTGATGAAAAATTGGAGTGAAGTAAGAAAGACAGTACAATTTTTCTGCTTAATCATTACAGTCTTTTATTTAGTTTTTATCTGGATTACCTTTTTTTCTCTAACACAGAAAATGGGTGAGAAAACATAAATTGTATACAAATACAGTACAGTACTGTATTAAAAGATTATGTGTTGCATCAATTACTGTTCAGTAATACAGTACACAAACTTTAAGTCTTCTAAACTGTACCTGTACAGTATGCAGTACAAAGACATCTACAGGTGCAGTATCTATTGTACACAATTACTTTTTTTATTCTAACAGAAAATGGAACAGTAGTGATCATTATTACCGGTAAAAGATTAACTGTAATTGGCTAGATTCCGTTCGATTCGGTTACGTTCGGTTCGGAAATTCGGAATTTCGGTATGTGTGCTGTGTATTAGACTAGTATTATGTACTGTATATTAGGTGTAACCCATAGCAGAGTGATATAACCTAATATACTGTACAATACTAGTGTAATCCATGGCCATCCGAATTTACCGAATAAATCCGAACTAATTCGTATTTATTCAGTAAATTCTGCAGTATTTTAATTCGGAAATTCAGATCGATCCGAATCTCCAAATTTGCTGAATTTTCCGAATTTCCGAATCGATCAGAACTGAATTGCACATGTCTAATTTACAGTAAATACATAGTTAAACATATCTATATACATACAAATATATCTTTAGCAATGTATCTGTATGTATCTGTATGTTACAGTACTGTTCCTGCTTTTTTTTGTATCACCCAAGATCTCATATCTTAGATGGTGTTTTTATGGGTTGGATCATGCACGGATACAATGCAATGTCCTCACTGACTAAAAGATGCCATTCCCTGCTTGGCTTAAAGAGACATTAAATACAAAAAAAATATTTGATGATTTAGATAGAGAATACAATTTTAAACAACATTTCAGTTTACTTCTATTATCTAATTTGCTTCATTCCTTAATATCCTTTTTTTAAGAGACAGCAATGCACATGGGTAAGCCAATCATACAAGGCATTTATTTGCAGCCACCAATCAGCAACTACTGAGCCTATCTAGATATGCTTTTATTCAAAGGATATTTAGAGCAAATTAGATCATTGAAGTAAATAGAAAGTTGTTTAAAATTGCATGCTCTATCTAAATCATGAAAGAAAAAAAAAATGTGTTTCATGTCCCTTTAAAGAGATACTAAATCCAAAATGTTTCTTTCATGATTCAGATAGCGCATGCAATTTTTAGTAACTTTCTAATTTACTCGATTTTTCTTAGTTCTCTTGCTATCTTTATTTAAAAAGAAGGAATGTAAAGCTTAGGGGCCGGCCCATTTTTGGTTCAGAACCTGGGTTACAGTTGCTTATTGGTTGGCTGCATGTAGTCACCAATAAGCAAGTGCTATCCAGGGTGCTAAACCTAAAATGGGCTGGCTCCTAAGCTTTACATTGCTGCTTTAAAAATAATAATAATAATAATAATAATAAAAGGAGAAAATTAGAAAGTTTCTTAAAATTGCATGCTCTATCTGAATGATGAAAGAAAAAAACAATGGGTTAGTAGCCCTTTAAAGGGACAGTTTACCCAACATGTTCTCCCTTTTAAATTGTTCCCAATGATCCATTTTACCTGCTGGAGTGTATTAAATTGTTTACAATTAGTCCCTTTAACCCTATTTCAGCTTTTGAAATAGCTGATTTAACCTGTGGTATCCCCAGCTATACTGAAAATTTCTGGTCTTGCATTCAGGCTATTGATAAGCCTATGTAAACACAGCCAACAGACAAAATTACACTCCCAGTGGGGTGTAGGATAGTTAAGTAATACAACTAAATAAGGAAGCAAGTGTGTGTACATAAAAGTGATAACATAATGAGATCATATAAACCTACAAGCTCAGCCCATTTCTAATAGGTTGTGGTTAAAAGCAAAATGCAATTTCTTATATATTTTATACTCCGTAGCTGGTATAATAAGTCATTGAAAATACATTAAGAGAAAAACAATTTTGCGGTGTACTCTCCCTTTAAGGAATAATGTTAATATTTCTGAGAAATCAACATATCTTGTATATTCTATGAATAAATAGCAATCTTGTTTGTTTAAGAGAAGACTGAGCGCCACAAAGGCTAAGCTGTAGGACAAATAATTTGGCAAACTGATAACACAGTAGTGTCAATGTTTATTCAATCACAAGTGCTTTCAAAGCACTGAAAATGTTCTTATATATAGTGATGTCCCGAACTGTTCGCCCGCGAACGGTTCACAGCGAACATAGGTTGTTCGCGTTCGCGTTTTTGGTCGAACACATGGCGATATTCGATCCGCCCCTATGTGTCATCATTGTGGAAACTTTGACCCTTTATGTCACAGCCGCCTGACACATTAGAGCCAATCAACATCAGACACTCCCTCACAGACACTCCCAGCTACTCGGAATCCGCCATTTTAGACTCATAACGACCTTGCTTTTTTAATGATAGGACGTGTTATGTTTTTGCTCCTGACATTAATAGGAAAAACATAGCTAGGCTAGTGTATTTACAGTCCAGAAGGACTCCACTCATCTCTGCTGCAAGCACAGCACCCCAAAAAGCCCTTTTTAGGGCTATATTTCGTGCCGTTTTTTTTTTTTTCTTTTTTTTTTTATTAGCATTTGCCTGGCTTTCAGCTGTGTGTTTAAGGCTCACAGCATATGCTGTGACTACTGCCACCACTGATATCTCCCTAACAACATTAGTTTAAATTTAACTAACCCAAAAATATAATTATTTTTCTAGTGTAATTTTTTTTCATTTTCTATCAGGCCAGTGTCACACAGCATATACTCTGGTTCATTGCTCTGTGCCAGCCAGCAGCCAGCAGTGTTAATATCCGTTTATAACATTATTTTTAATTTTAAAAAAAAACACAAAAAAATATTTTTCTAGTGTAATCTAATTACATTTACTATCATGCCTGTGTCTGTCAGGCTCACTCAGCATTAATATACCTCTTTTTTTCAGTCTTTTGGTTAATTGGTCTGTGCCAGGCAGCCACCCAGCACTCATATCTATTTTTCTTTCACCTTAATTTTAATATATATAAAAAAAAAAGTTTAAATTTGTTTGCTAGTGTAATCTAATATAATTTTCTATCCGGCCTGTGTGTTTTGCTGACATAGAGAGCCTACTGTGTTTACTTGCTGCCCTCCCTAGTCTATGAGCCACGACTCATATGTGTTTAACCTTTTTTTAATTCCCCCCCCCAAAAAAATAATTTCAATCATTTTTCTAGTGTAATCTAATAGTATTTTCTATCAGGCGTGTGTGTATCCGACATACAGAGCCTACTGTTTTTAATAGCTGCCCTTCCAAGGCTATCAGCCACGACTCATATGTATGTGCTTAACCTTTTTCTTAAAATTTCCAAAAAAAAGTCTTTAAATCATTATGCTAGTGTAATCTAATTGTATTTTCTATCAGGCCTGTGTCTAACTGTCTATCTGACTTACACAGCATATTGTTGTTATAATTGCTGCCCTACGTAGCAGCCAGCCAGTGCGACCACTCATAGAGTCATATGTGCATTGCACTTCTTAACATAATTTTAATATTAAAATCTAAAATTTTAAAATATTTTGCTAGTGTAGTGTAACTTAATTTTCTATCAGTCCTGTGTTTTTGTCACTTACACAGCATACTGTGTTAAATTGCTGCCCTACCTACCATCCACGACTCATATCTGCCAGCCTGTCTGCCAGGCCCAAGTAGCCAATTAGTGGCACCAATCACAATTCTTATAACAGTAATAAAATAAAAAAAACACATAATTTTTTGGACTGCAAATATTCAGTCTCCTAGGCCATTGAATTTCATTTACCTCCTGCCTGCCACTGCCAGCCTTTTGTGCCAGGCCGTCTAGCCAACTATTTACACCAATCATAATTGTTGTCACAGTCAGACAGTATAGTTATTCATTTAAATAAAAACATTTTTTAGTGTTGATCTTAATCCTCAGTTTGCTCGTGCCTTTGAATTGCACTTTTCTACAGCTTTCCAAGCCTGTGTGCCAGGCCTACTTAAAAAATATTTACACCAATCATATTTGTTGTGACAGTATTCTAATAATTAAAAATTAAAATTTTTGGTAATAGTTGCTGTGATTTGAATCTTCAGTTTGCTGGTGCCATTGAATAGCACTTTCCTCCTGCCTTGCAGCCTGCTGTGGGCCAGGCCCACCTAGCCAATTGTTGTCAGCAATCATATTTCTGTTAACAGTATTGCAAAAATTGTCAATCATCACTGTTTAGACTGTCAGTAATCAGTCTCCTAGTTTCCTTGAATTGCATCTCCCTCCTGCCTGCCAGCCTTTTGTGCCAGGCCGTCTAGCCAACTATTTACACCAATCATAATTGTTGTCACAGTCAGACAGTATAGTTATTCATTTAAATAAAAACATTTTTTAGTGTTGATCTTAATCCTCAGTTTGCTCGTGCCTTTGAATTGCACTTTTCTACAGCTTTCCAAGCCTGTGTGCCAGGCCTACTTAAAAAATATTTACACCAATCATATTTGTTGTGACAGTATTCTAATAATTAAAAATTAAAATTTTTGGTAATAGTTGCTGTGATTTGAATCCTCAGTTTGCTGGTGCCATTGAATAGCACTTTCCTCCTGCCTTGCAGCCTGCTGTGAGCCAGGCCCACCTAGCCAATTGTTGTCAGCAATCATATTTCTGTTAACAGCATTGCAAAAATTGTCAATCATCACTGTTTAGACTGTCAGTAATCAGTCTCCTAGTGTCCTTGAATTGCATCTCCCTCCTGCCTGCCATCCTTTTGTGCCAGGCCGTCTTGCCAACTATTTACACCAATCCTAATTTTTTGTCACAGTATAGTTACTAATTAAAATTAAAAAAAATCTTTATTGTTGATGATCTTAACCCTCAGTTTGCTCGTGCCTTTGAATTGCACTTTTCTACAGCCTTCCAAGCCTGTGTGCCAGGCCTACTTAAAAAATATTTACACCAATCATATTTGTTGTGACAGTATTCTAATAATTAAAAATTAAAATTTTTGGTAATAGTTGCTGTGATTTGAATCGTCAGTTTGCTGGTGCCATTGAATAGCACTTTCCTCCTGCCTTGCAGCCTGCTGTGAGCCAGGCCCACCTAGCCAATTGTTGTCAGCAATCATATTTCTGTTAACAGTATTTCAAAAATTGTCAATCATCACTGTTTAGACTGTCAGTAATCAGTCTACTAGTTTCCTTGAATTGCATCTCCCTCCTGCCTGCCATCCTTTTGTGCCAGGCCGTCTTGCCAACTATTTACACCAATCCAAATTTTTGTCACAGTATAGTTACTAATTAAAATTAAAAAAATCTTTATTGTTGATGATCTTAACCCTCAGTTTGCTCGTGCCTTTGAATTGCACTTTTCTACAGCCTTCCAAGCCTGTGTGCCAGGCCTACTTAAAAAATATTTACACCAATCATATTTGTTGTGACAGTATTCTAATAATTAAAAATTAAAAATTTTGGTAATAGTTGCTGTGATTTGAATCCTCAGTTTGCTGGTGCCATTGAATAGCACTTTCCTCCTGCCTTGCAGCCTGCTGTGAGCCAGGCCCACCTAGCCAATTGTTGTCAGCAATCATATTTCTGTTAACAGTATTGCAAAAATTGTCAATCATCACTGTTTAGACTGTCAGTAATCAGTCTCCTAGTTTCCTTGAATTGCATCTCCCTCCTGCCTGCCATCCTTTTGTGCCAGGCCGCCTTGCCAACTATTTACACCAATCCAAATTTTTTGTCACAGTATAGTTACTAATTAAAATTAAAAAAATCTTTATTGTTGATGATCTTAATCCTCAGTTTGCTCGTGCTTTTGAATTTCACTTTTCTACAGCCTTCCAAGCCTGTGTGCCAGGCCTACTTAAAAAATATTTACACCAATCATATTTGTTGTGACAGTATTCTAATAATTAAAAATTAAAATTTTTGGTAATAGTTGCTGTGATTTGAATCGTCAGTTTGCTGGTGCAATTGAATAGCACTTTCCTCCTGCCTTGCAGCCTGCTGTGAGCCAGACCCACCTAGCCAATTGTTGTCAGCAATCATATTTCTGTTAACAGTATTTCAAAAATTGTCAATCATCACTGTTTAGACTGTCAGTAATCAGTCTCCTAGTGTCCTTGAATTGCATCTCCCTCCTGCCTGCCATCCTTTTGTGCCAGGCCGTCTTGCCAACTATTTACACCAATCCAAATTTTTTGTCACAGTATAGTTACTAATTAAAATTAAAAAAATCTTTATTGTTGATGATCTTAACCCTCAGTTTGCTCGTGCCTTTGAATTGCACTTTTCTACAGCCTTCCAAGCCTGTGTGCCAGGCCTACTTAAAAAATATTTACACCAATCATATTTGTTGTGACAGTATTCTAATAATTAAAAATTAAAATTTTTGGTAATAGTTGCTGTGATTTGAATCTTCAGTTTGCTGGTGCCATTGAATAGCACTTTCCTCCTGCCTTGCAGCCTGCTGTGAGCCAGGCCCACCTAGCCAATTGTTGTCAGCAATCATATTTCTGTTAACAGTATTGCAAAAATTGTCAATCATCACTGTTTAGACTGTCAGTAATCAGTCTCCTAGTTTCCTTGAATTGCATCTCCCTCCTGCCTGCCATCCTTTTGTGCCAGGCCGTCTTGCCAACTATTTACACCAATCCAAATTTTTTGTCACAGTATAGTTACTAATTAAAATTAAAAAAATCTTTATTGTTGATGATCTTAATCCTCAGTTTGCTCGTGCTTTTGAATTTCACTTTTCTACAGCCTTCCAAGCCTGTGTGCCAGGCCTACTTAAAAAATATTTACACCAATCATATTTGTTGTGACAGTATTCTAATAATTAAAAATTAAAATTTTTGGTAATAGATGCTGTGATTTGAATCCTCACTTTGCTGGTGCCATTAAATAGCACTTTCCTCCTGCCTTGCAGCCTGCTGTGAGCCAGGCCCACCTAGCCAATTGTTGTCAGCAATCATATTTCTGTTAACAGTATTGCAAAAATTGTCAATCATCACTGTTTAGACTGTCAGTAATCAGTCTTCTAGTTTCCTTGAATTGCATCTCCCTCCTGCCTGCCATCCTTTTGTGCCAGGCCGTCTTGCCAACTATTTACACCAATCCAAATTTTTTGTCACAGTATAGTTACTAATTACAATTAAAAAAATCTTTATTGTTGATGATCTTAACCCTCAGTTTGCTCGTGCCTTTGAATTGCACTTTTCTACAGCCTTCCAAGCCTGTGTGCCAGGCCTACTTAAAAAATATTTACACCAATCATATTTGTTGTGACAGTATTCTAATAATTAAAAATTAAAATTTTTGGTAATAGTTGCTGTGATTTGAATCTTCAGTTTGCTGGTGCCATTGAATAGCACTTTCCTCCTGCCTTGCAGCCTGCTGTGGGCCAGGCCCACCTAGCCAATTGTTGTCAGCAATCATATTTCTGTTAACAGTATTGCAAAAATTGTCAATCATCACTGTTTAGACTGTCAGTAATCAGTCTCCTAGTTTCCTTGAATTGCATCTCCCTCCTGCCTGCCATCCTTTTGTGCCAGGCCGTCTTGCCAACTATTTACACCAATCCAAATTTTTTGTCACAGTATAGTTACTAATTAAAATTAAAAAAATCTTTATTGTTGATGATCTTAATCCTCAGTTTGCTCGTGCTTTTGAATTTCACTTTTCTACAGCCTTCCAAGCCTGTGTGCCAGGCCTACTTAAAAAATATTTACACCAATCATATTTGTTGTGACAGTATTCTAATAATTAAAAATTAAAATTTTTGGTAATAGATGCTGTGATTTGAATCCTCAGTTTGCTGGTGCCATTAAATAGCACTTTCCTCCTGCCTTGCAGCCTGCTGTGAGCCAGGCCCACCTAGCCAATTGTTGTCAGCAATCATATTTCTGTTAACAGTATTGCAAAAATTGTCAATTATCACTGTTTAGACTGTCAGTAATCAGTCTTCTAGTTTCCTTGAATTGCATCTCCCTCCTGCCTGCCATCCTTTTGTGCCAGGCCGTCTTGCCAACTATTTACACCAATCCAAATTTTTTGTCACAGTATAGTTACTAATTACAATTAAAAAAATCTTTATTGTTGATGATCTTAACCCTCAGTTTGCTCGTGCCTTTGAATTGCACTTTTCTACAGCCTTCCAAGCCTGTGTGCCAGGCCTACTTAAAAAATATTTACACCAATCATATTTGTTGTGACAGTATTCTAATAATTAAAAATTAAAATTTTTGGTAATAGTTGCTGTGATTTGAATCTTCAGTTTGCTGGTGCCATTGAATAGCACTTTCCTCCTGCCTTGCAGCCTGCTGTGGGCCAGGCCCACCTAGCCAATTGTTGTCAGCAATCATATTTCTGTTAACAGTATTGCAAAAATTGTCAATCATCACTGTTTAGACTGTCAGTAATCAGTCTCCTAGTTTCCTTGAATTGCATCTCCCTCCTGCCTGCCATCCTTTTGTGCCAGGCCGTCTTGCCAACTATTTACACCAATCCAAATTTTTTGTCACAGTATAGTTACTAATTAAAATTAAAAAAATCTTTATTGTTGATGATCTTAATCCTCAGTTTGCTCGTGCTTTTGCATTTCACTTTTCTACAGCCTTCCAAGCCTGTGTGCCAGGCCTACTTAAAAAATATTTACACCAATCATATTTGTTGTGACAGTATTCTAATAATTAAAAATTAAAATTTTTGGTAATAGATGCTGTGATTTGAATCCTCAGTTTGCTGGTGCCATTAAATAGCACTTTCCTCCTGCCTTGCAGCCTGCTGTGAGCCAGGCCCACCTAGCCAATTGTTGTCAGCAATCATATTTCTGTTAACAGTATTGCAAAAATTGTCAATCATCACTGTTTAGACTGTCAGTAATCAGTCTCCTAGTGTCCTTGAATTGCATCTCCCTCCTGCCTGCCATCCTTTTGTGCCAGGCCGTCTTGCCAACTATTTACACCAATCCAAATTTTTTGTCACAGTATAGTTACTAATTACAATTAAAAAAATCTTTATTGTTGATGATCTTAACCCTCAGTTTGCTCGTGCCTTTGAATTGCACTTTTCTACAGCCTTCCAAGCCTGTGTGCCAGGCCTACTTAAAAAATATTTACACCAATCATATTTGTTGTGACAGTATTCTAATAATTAAAAATTAAAATTTTTGGTAATAGTTGCTGTGATTTGAATCCTCAGTTTGCTGGTGCCATTGAATTGCACTTTCCCGCTGCCTTGCAGCCTGCTGTGAGCCAGGCCCACCTAGCCAATTGTTGTCAGCAATCATATTTCTGTTAACAGTATTGCAAAAATTGTCAATCATCACTGTTTAGACTGTCATTAATCAGTCTCCTAGTGTCCTTGAATTGCATCTCCCTCCTGCCTGCCATCCTTTTGTGCCAGTCCGTCTTGCCAACTATTTACACGGATCCTAATTGTTGTCACAGTATAGTTACTAATTAAAATAAAAAAAATCTTGATTGTTGATCTTAATCCTCATTTTGCTTGTGCCATTGAATTGCACTTTTCTACTGCCTGCCAGTCTGTGTGCCAGGCCCAACTATCCAATTAGTGCTAGCAATCATATTTCTTTTAACAGTATTGCAAAATTTGTCAATCAACACTGTTTTGACTGTCAATCTGCAGTCTACTAGTGCCCTTGAATTGCATTTTCCTCCTGCCTGCCTGCCTGTGTGCCAGTCCCAACTAGCCAATTAGTGCCACCACTCATATTTATTGTAACAGGATTGGAATTTTTGTTAATCATAACTGTTTTGACTGTGATTCTTCAGTCTCCTAGTGCCATTGAATTGCAGTTTCCTTTCTCCCAGCGTGTGTGCCAGACAGGCTCTTTTGCCAAATAGTGCCAAACAATCATATTTGTTGCCACAGTACTAGTAATATTTCAAAAAATTAACAATTTGTGATTTTTAAAACATCTGTCTTTTTTGTTGTTGTCAGTCTCACAGCGTATACTGTGCCCACTTTCACAGTGCCACCACTCAATTGGTGTAATAGTATTGTTAGTGTCCATTTAAAAAAAAAATGACAGGCAGAGGCAGGCCACCCCGCAGGTTCCGTGGTCGTGGTCGTGGTGCTGTGATTCCTTTAGACCCTACAAATATGCACATTGTTCAGACGCCGGGTGCCAGGGGGGATGCAAAAACTTCTGAGGAGGACCTAGTTGAATGGCTAACACAGGAAACCCAATCTTCTTCAGCTTCCGCTGCTAGTCCTCCTAACCTTGACGCACCATCTAATTCCAGCTGTGCTTTGGGCAGGTCTCAAGTGACCAGTGCCACTCCGCCGCGTGTCGCCACCAACAACACTAGCACCACAGCCACTTCACTTGATCTGTCACAGGAGTTATTGACACATCATTTTGAAGAAATGAGTGATGCGCAACCATCATTGACAGAGGATGTAGATAATAGTGATCAGTCTCAGTCAGGCAGCATTACCGACATGGAGGTACGGTGTGATGATGATGATGATGTTGTACCCGCTGCTGCTTCCTTTCTTGATGTTTCAGATACAAGTGAAGCGGTTGATGATGATGTGTCGGTGGATGTCACGTCAGTGCCTGCTAGAAGAGAAGAAGAAGAGGGGGAAAGTTCAGATGGGGAGACAGAGAGGAGGAGACGATTTGGAAGCACGGGGAGGTCGTCTCAAGGAGCTAGTGGCACAGTCAGACAGCATGCATCGTCACCAGGGGTCAGCCAGACAGCCCGCCGACGCCCATCAACGCATGCTGTTGCCACCACCAGAATGCCATCATCGCAGAGCTCAGCAGTGTGGCATTTTTTGTGTGTGTCTGCCTCTGACAACAGCGATGCCATTTGCAACCTGTGCCAAAAGAAACGGAGTCGTGGGAAGTCCAACAGCCACCTAGGTACAACTGCTTTGCGAAGGCACATGGTCTCCCATCACAAAGGCCGATGGGAAGAACACATGAGTAGAAGCAGCACACAAAGTGAAAGCCGCACTCCTCCTCCTGCTCCAGCATCTTCAGCCACGTCAACCAGTGCTGTCCTCCTTGCCCCCTCTCAACCATCCTTCACTCAGTCTCTCTTACGTAGCAGTTCCTGGTCATCTGCCCACAGTCAGGTGTCTGTCAAGGACATGTTTGAGCGTAAGAAGTCAATTTCTCAAAGTCACCCCCTTGCCCGGCGTCTGACAGCTGGCTTGTCTGAACTCTTAGCCCGCCAGCTTTTACCATACAAGCTGGTGGAGTCTGATGCTTTCAAAAAATTTGTATCTATTGGGACACCACAGTGGAAGGTACCTGGCAGAAATTTCTTTTCACAAAAGGCAATCCCAAACCTGTACTCTGTTGTGAGAAAGGAATTTATGGCATGTCTGGCACACAGCGTTGGGGCAAGGGTCCATATGACCACGGATAGCTGGTCTGCAAAGCATGGTCAGGGCAGGTATATCACCTACACTGCGCATTGGGTAAACCTGCTGACTTCTGACAAGCATGGAATGCGTGGCTCTGCAGAAGAGTTGGTGACACCGCCACGACTTGCAGGCAGGCCTGCTGCTACCTCCTCTACTCCTCCTACTCCATCCTCTTCCATAACCTCTTCCTCTGCTGAGTCCTCTTCAACTTCTGCGTCTTGCTCCACATCTATGGCACCCCCCCAGCTCCCCAGGTACTATGCTACATCCCGGGTACGGCAGTGTCACGCCGTCTTGGGGTTGACTTGCCTGAAAGCGGAGAGTCACACCGCACCAGCACTCCTGACCGCCCTGAACGCACAGGTGGATCAGTGGCTGACTCCACACCAACTGGAGATTGGCAAGGTTGTTTCTGACAATGGAAGTAATTTGGTGGCGGCATTGAAATTGGGCAAGTTGACACATGTGCCGTGCATGGCACATGTGTGTAATCTGATTGTACAACGATTTGTCCATAAGTACCCAGGCTTACAGGACGTCCTGAAGCAGGCCAGGAAGGTGTGTGGCCATTTCAGGTGTTCCTACACGGCCATGGCGCACTTGTCTGATATCCAGCATCGAAACAACCTGCCAGTGAGGCGCTTGATTTGCGACAGCCCGACACGGTGGAATTCAACACTCCTAATGTTTGACCGCCTGCTCCAACAAGAAAAAGCTGTTAATGAGTATTTGTATGACCGGGGTACTAGGCCCCCCCCCCTGTAGGCTCATGCGTCCTTTTGAGGAGGTGACAAACCTTGTCAGTCGCACCGAAGGCACCATCAGCGACATCATACCATTTGTTTTCTTCCTGGAGCGTGCCCTGCGAAGAGTGCTGGATCAGGCAGTAGATGAGCGTGAAGAGGAAGCGGGAGATTTGTGGTGTCCATCACCCCCGCAAACAGCCGAATCAGCATTGCTTGCTGGACCTGCGGCAACGCAGGAAGAGGATTGTGAGGAAGAGGAGTCAGAGGAGGAATGTGGCTTTGGGGAGGATGAGGAGGAGGAAGACCGAGCACAACAGTCATCCCAGGGTGCTCGTTGTTGTCACCTCTCTGGTACCCGTGGTGTTGTACGTGGCTGGGGGGGAAGAAGATACCATCAGTGAGATCAGTGAGGAGGAGGAACGCAACATGATTAGCTCAGCATCCAACCTTGTTCAAATGGGTTCTTTCATGCTGTCGTGCCTGTTGAGGGACCCTCGTATAAAAAAGCTGAAGGAGAACGACCTGTTGTGGGTGTCCACGCTCCTCGACCCCCGGTATAAGCATAAAGTGCCTGAAATGTTACCAAATTCCCACAAGTCGGAAAGGATGGAGCATTTTCATAATAAATTAAAAACTATGCTTTACACAGCGTATAAGGGTGATGTCACAGCACCACGGGAATGTAACAGGGGAAGAGATGAAATTAATCCTCCTCCTCCCACGACCATGGCGGCAAGGACCGGGCGCTTTCCTGACGTCTTGTTGATGGAGGACATGCGTACCTTTTTAACTCCCATGCACCATCAGAGCCTTTCGGGATCCAGCCTTAGAGAAAGACTCAACCGACAGGTAGCAGACTACCTAGCTTTAACTGCGGATCTCGACACTCTCAGGAGCGATGGACCCCTTGACTACTGGGTGTGCAGGCTGGACTTGTGGCCTGAGCTATCCCAATTTGCAATGGAACTTCTGGCCTGCCCCGCTTCAAGTGTCCTGTCCGAAAGGACTTTTAGTGCAGCAGGAGGTTTTGTCACTGAGAAGAGAAGTCGCCTAGGTCAAAAAAGCCTTGACTATCTCACTTTTATAAAAATGAATGAGGGCTGGATCCCGAAGGGACTGACATTGGGTGATACATTTGAATAAAAAACTACTGATGATGATATGAGCTGGCTTGGGCTACAACTGGTACACAGGCTGGCATTTTTTTTTTTGGTTATAAAGACGGAGGACTTATCCGCCAACAACTAGTGTTCAAGCCACAAGCTTTTAGGGCCCTTTATAAATGTTTTACAAACATCGATTTTTCTGGCCGCTGCTACAGCAGTTGCTCCAACAATACCCCAATTTTTCAGTCATTTGTACATTCCTAATTTTTCTGACCTCTGCTGCATCTCTGTGGGTACAAAACTCAAATAAAAAAAATAAGGCACATAACACTAGTGATTAAACTGTTACAAATTGTACAACTTTACACACCACTCATATCCGGTGGACCATTCAATTGAATGCAAAATGCAACAAATTTGAAAGAGTAGGACCGACCAAGCATCTTTATCCGTCTCTTGGTTGCTCTAAATTATCTCCGTGTTCCATCTATGCCATTCCTGTACTCTATTGTGCAAAAGGGTGGCATATGTTGTGTTTCATGCTGTTGTGCCTGTTGCGGGTCGTGCCCATGATATAAAAAGGCTGAAGGAGAATGACCTGTAGTAATGGGTGCCCCATCCAGTTTTTAGAAAAATGTTCCTGGTTCCTCTCAATTATCTTTGGGTTTCTAAAATGGATGCCATACCTGTACTCGCTTGTGCAAAAGGATGGCATATGTGGTGGTGTTTCCTGCAGTTGTTTCTGTTGAGGGTGCTGGACCCTCTTATAAAAAATCTGAAGGAGAACGACCTGGAGTGGGAGTCCAAGCATGTTTTTTGGGGCTATTTCACTTTTACAAAAAATTATCTGTGGGTTTCACAAATCAATGCCGTACCAGTACTCTATTGTTCCAAAGTATGCCATATGTTCTCTTTCCTGCTGGTATTTTGTTTGAGGGTCCTGGACACTCTTATAAAAATGCCTAAGGTGAAAGAGGTGTACTGGGTGTCCACTCATTTTTATTTTCTATTTCTCATTTGACCAAAATTATCTCTGGTTTTGTAAAATCAATGCCGTACCTGTACTCTATTGTTCAAAAGGATGCCATACGTCCTCTTTCCTGCTGGTGTTTTTTTTTTGAGTGTCCAGGACCCTCTTATAAAAAGGCCTAAGGAGAAAGAGGTGTACTGAGTGTCCATCGAATCATTTTTTTTATTCAAATTTCCATTTGCAAAAAATTATCTATTGGTTTCTAAAATAAATGCCTTTCCTGTACTCTATTGTTCAAAAGTATGCCATATGTCCTCTTTCCTGCTGGTGTTTTTTTTTTGAGGGTCCAGGACCCTCTTATAAAAATGCCTAAGGAGAAAGAGGTGTACTGGCTGTCCATCGAATCTTTTTTTTTATTCAAATTTCCATTTAAAAATTTTTTTCTATGGGTTTCTAAAATCAATGCCTTTCCTGTACTCTATTGTTCAAAAGTATGCCATATGTCCTCTTTCCTGCTGGTTTTTTGTTTGAGGGTCCTGGACAGGGCCGTCTTTAATATTGACTGGACCCCGGGCAAACATTTTCTTGGGCCCCCCCTCCCATGCAATTTTGCTCTCCACCCCAACATCCCAAAAAACAACTAAATCAATTATTTTTTTTTTTTTTTAAATTATTAGCCCAGCAGTGGATCATCCACTGCTGGGCTAATCATTAAAAAAAAATTGCAATATGTGAAACTGGACCTAAGCAGTACTAATAAGTAAATAAATATATAAATTCCTCCACTTTGGATTAATTTAATATGCTTTTGAATGTGATTCTGGTGTGAGGTTAGCTGGTTAAAGAGATTTAGAGCAGCCAACAGGAGCAAAGCAAGGTAAAGACTGAGGCGGAAGCATAGAGGTGCAGACAGATATAAGTTTACTGACTGGAACAGTAGAACTACTATGGGAAGCTGTAAAATCTGAAACAGAGAGAAATAAAAACTATAAAAATAAACCTTACCTTAATGTGTGAAGTATCAGCATGACACTATACATCAGCCACAGCAGCACATGTCACTACTTTGCTAGGAACAAGTTCCCTCTCATCCTGCACTAGACAATGCTGCATGGGGGAGGGGCATGTGTACACTCACTTATTCTTCCCACTGACACCTTTCTACAAAGCACTGTTTTCCTAACAAACTTCAGTTAGTTGACCTTAGAGCCACAGCAGAAAGAGCAGGGATAAGGGGACCAGCAGACTGCATGTTGTCTGCCCAAGGCTGCATGGATACAGACGAGTCACACAGCCTCAAGACTGAAGAGAGCAGTGTGTGCAGCTGCACAGATGCTCAAATCCTCACGTGCCTGACACTCCAGCTTTTGGCTGCATGCGCCTATAGTCAGCCCTACCCAGAAACAATCCCCACCACCAGAGCAGTTACCTGGTAACAGTGGTAACCCCAGCAGGACCTTTTCTGATGCAGTGGGATTGACTGGATGCCTAGTTAGGGCTTAGCATCCAGTGCTGCACAGTGCACATCTAAAACAGCACATGGCACTAGCTTGGAATGTCACATGACATTGGCACGGTCTGGCACCTTTTCTCACAAATAAATATAAGCAGAGAACGTTTGACTGTGACAATATTAGGACTGACTGTGTGCCCCCCCCCCCATGTTACTTAAAAAAACTTGAACTTATTTCAATTTTTTTTTTTTAGGACTATAGGGCCCCTCAACAAAGACTGGGCCCAGGGCAGCTGCCCCTTTTGCCCTGTGTTAAAGATGGTCCTGGTCCTGGACCCTCTTATAAAAAGGCCTTATGGATAAAGAATTGTACTGGGTGTCCATCCAATCATTTTTTTTAGTTAAAATTCACGGTTGCAAAAAATTATCCCCGGGTTTCTAAAATCAATGCCTTTCCTATAATCTTTTTTTCACAAAGGATGCCATATGTCCTCTTTCCTACTGCTGGTTTTGTTGAGTGTCCTGGAGCCTCTGCTAAAAAGGCCTAAGGATAAAGAAGTGTAATGGGTGTCTATTCAATGTTTTTTTAGATTTCCCGGTTGTAACAAATTTTTTCTGTCTTTCAAAAATCAATGCCTTTCCTGTAATCTATTTTTCAAAAGGATGCCATATGTCCTATTTCATGCTGTTTTTTCTGTTGAGGCTCCGGGACACTCTTATAAAAAGGACTAAGGATAAAGAAGTGTACTGGGTGTTCAATCAATGTTTTTTTTCTATTTCCCGGGTCAAATAACTGATCTCTGTGTTTCTAAAATCAATGCCTTTCCTGTAATCTAATTTTCAAAAGTATGCCATATGTCCTCTTTCCTGCTGGTGTTTTTTTTGAGGGTCCAGGACCCTCTTATAAAAAGGCCTAAGGAGAAAGAGGTGTACTGGGTGTCCATTGAATAATTTTTTTGATTGAAATTTACATTTGCAAAAAATTATCTATGGGTTTCTAAAATCAATGCCTTTCCTGTACTCTTACTCTATTGTTCAAAAGTATGCCATATGTCCCCTTTCCTGCTGGTGTTTTGTTTGAGGGTCCTGGAACCTCTTATAAAAAGGCCTAGGGAGAAAGAATTGTACTGGGTGTCCATCCAATCAATTTTTTTGATTCAAATTCACGGTTGCAACAAATTATCCACGGGTTTCTAAAATCAATGCCTTTCCTATAATCTTTTTTTCACAAAGGATGCCATATGTCCTCTTTCCTACTGCTGGTTTTGTTGAGTGTCCTGGAGCCTCTGCTAAAAAGGCCGAAGGATAAAGAAGTGTACTGGGTGTCTATTCAATGTTTTTTTAGATTTCCTGTTTGTAACAAATTTTTTCTGTCTTTCTAAAATCAATGCCTTTACTGTAATCTTTTATTCAAAAGGATGACATATCTCCTCTGTCATGCTGTTGTTTCGGTTGAGGCTCCGGGACCCTCGTATTAAAAAGGCCTGAGCATAAATAAGTGTCACGGCTGTGTAATCAATGTTTTTTTCTAATTTCACGGTTGCAAATAATGATCTGTGGGTTTCTAAAATCAATGCCTTTACTGTAATCTTTTATTCAAAAGGATGACATATCTCCTCTTTCATGCTGTTGTTTCGGTTGAGGCTCCGGGACCCTCGTATTAAAAAGACCTGAGCATAAATAAGTGTCACGGCTGTGTAATCAATGTTTTTTCTAATTTCACGGTTGCAAATAATGATCTGTGGGTTTCTAAAATCAATGCCTTTACTGTAATCTTTTATTCAAAAGGATGACATATCTCCTCTTTCATGCTGTTGTTTCGGTTGAGGCTCCGGGACCCTCGTATTAAAAAGGCCTGAGCATAAATAAGTGTCACGGCTGTCTAATGAATGTTTTTTTCTAATTTCACGGTTGCAAATAATGATCTGTGGGTTTCTAAAATCAATGCCTTTACTGTAATCTTTTATTCAAAAGGATGACATATCTCCTCTTTCATGCTGTTGTTTCGGTTGAGGCTCCGGGACCCTCGTATTAAAAAGGCCTGAGCATAAATAAGTGTCAAGGCTGTCTAATGAATGTTTTTTTCTAATTTCACGGTTGCAAATAATGATCTGTGGGTTTCTAAAATCAATGCCTTTACTGTAATCTTTTATTCAAAAGGATGACATATCTCCTCTTTCATGCTGTTGTTTCGGTTGAGGCTCCGGGACCCTCGTATTAAAAAGGCCTGAGGATAAATAATTATGTAACGGGTATCTAATGAATTTTTTTTTTATTTTACGGGTCATATAAATGATCTCTGGGATTCTCAAATCAATGCCTTTCCTGTAATCTATTATTCAAAAGGATGACAGTACTACCAAAATACAGCCAATGAAGGGCCTTAGGAAGACTGAGCCAAGGTTGGATTGTAGTATTTGGTTAGGCTAATCATGATGGCCATGTAGACCACCACCACCGAGAGTCCTGGAAGTAACAGGGATGATGAGATGAAAGAGCTAAGAATAGTAGAACTTGAAACAACAGAGTTAGCCATGGGTGTTAGTGCAAAACCACTTGGCTTTTTTTTGGCTTTGGGTGCGGCTATTCATGCAGTCCATATAGAGCTGACAACATTCGGTGTCGTATCAGCTATTAAACTAATAAGAACAGTACTACCAAAATACAGCCAATGAAGGGCCTTAGGAATACTGAGCCAAGGTTGGATTGTAGTATTTGGTTAGGCTAATCATGATGGCCATGTAGACCACCACCACCGAGAGTCCTGGAAGTAACAGGGATGATGAGATGAAAGAGCTAAGAATAGTAGAACTTGAAACAACAGAGTTAGCCATGGGTGTTAGTGCAAAACCGCTTGGCTTTTTTTTGGCTTTGGGTGCGGCTATTCATGCAGTCCATATAGAGCTGACAACATTCGGTGTCGTATCAGCTATTAAACTAATAAGAACAGTACTACCAAAATACAGCCAATGAAGGGCCTTAGGAATACTGAGCCAAGGTTGGATTGTAGTATTTGGTTAGGCTAATCATGATGGCCATGTAGACCACCACCACCGAGAGTCCTGGAAGTAACAGGGATGATGAGATGAAAGAGCTAAGAATAGTAGAACTTGAAACAACAGAGTTAGCCATGGGTGTTAGTGCAAAACCGCTTGGCTTTTTTTTGGTTTTGGGTGCGGCTATTCATGCAGGTCATATAGAGCTGACAACATTCGGTGTCGTATCAGCTATTAAACTAATAAGAACAGTACTACCAAAATACAGCCAATGAAGGGCCTTAGGAAGACTGGGCCAAGGTTGGATTGCAGTATTTGGTTAGGCTAATCATGATGGCCATGTAGACCACCACCACCGAGAGTCCTGGAAGTAACAGGGATGATGAGATGAAAGAGCTAAGAATAGTAGAACTTTAAACAACAGAGTTAGCCATGGGTGTTAGTGCAAAACCGCTTGGCTTTTTTTCGGCTTTGGGTGCGGCTATTCATGCAGGCCATATAGAGCTGAAAACATTCGGTGTCGTATTAGCTATTAAACTAATAAGAACAGTACTACCAAAATACAGCCAATGAAGAGCCTTAGGAAGACTGGGCCAAGGTTGGATTGTAGTATTTGGTTAGGCTAATCATGATGGCCATGTAGAACACCACCACCGAGAGTCCTGGAAGTAACAGGGATGATGTTATAATTATATTTCTTGTTTGTTTGTTCACTATGGGAAGTGAAACATACAGGATTTCTTATAGCAATTATTATAGGAATTGACAAAAAATATGTATAGTGTTACAGGTTGGTTAACAGAATAAGACTTTTGCTAGGTTAACCTATCTGTGTTAATATTTGCAAGCTAGATAGTTTTATCCTACAAACACTGTAGTCTGCAGTAAACTAATTAGGCAGGATTAAAGTTCAGGTTCATGCAATAATACTGTCCAGATAATCAGTGAGATATTGATCAAAGTAGATACTGAAGCGAATGTAATATAAGGTATCAAGTAATAGTATTGGTAAACATACGACCTGATAATCAGTTCTGGAAACAGAGGTGTGCAAAGTTATATGAGAGACCGCGGAGGTTTGCGGCTTGCAGCGTGGAGCTGTGTGAGAATGGCTCCAGGCGGTAGCTGATGACGTCAGCGGGTAGCAGCCGATACTGGTCTGAGACAAGCCGAAAGTACAAGCTGCGGTTAGTAGTGAGAGCGAGAGTGCCGCTCTGAGATGCTGGGGAAATTAGGTGGAGCCGGATTGGCTCAGTTTCACACACAGTTCACTGAGAATTGCAGATAATCCAGCATAGAAGAGAGGCAAAGGTGTGTCTTAAATAGGCAGGTGCATTCATTAAAGGGGCAGTGAGCAGAGAAAAAAGGAAGGATCTGACATATCCCCCCCCCAAGAACACCCACAGCGAGGGTTCTAAGGACAAGGTCTTTCCGGATTTCTACGGTGGAAAAGTGAAACACACCTGGGGGCCGTGACTGAAGTAGCAGGTTCCCATGAGTCTTCAGAATGATCATACCCTTTCCATCGTACTAGATATTCCAAAACACCCCTTCGCCTCCTGGAGTCAAGAATAGCTTCTATCTCATATTCCAAATCCTGGGAAAGAACATGTGTAACAGAATCCACGGCAAATCTGTCGGAAAGACAGGGTTTAACCAGGGAGACATGGAAAGTCGGGTGCAACTTATATGAGTGAGGCAGTTGTAGAGTGACAGTAGCTGGATTCCTAACGGCAATTATAGGAAAAGGACCTATAAATAGCTTACTCATTTTCTTGGAGGGTGTATGTAAGCGCAAATTTTTAGTTGACAACCAGACTAGTTGTCCAACCTGGTAGACAGGTTGAGGCTTATGCCGCAAGTCATAATAACGTTTATGGGATGCTTGTGCATGTTTTATGTTGTCTCGAGCAACTGACAAGGTCTGGGAGATGTCATTCACAGTGTCGTTGACTTTAGGACAGGGAGATGGTGTATAAGGAAGGAAGCTGATTCTGGGATGGAGTCCATGATTGAGAAAGAAAGGGCTAAAGCCAGTTGAAGAATTCTTAGCGTTGTTGTAGGCGAATTCTGCCAGAGCTAGATGGTCAGCCCATTGATCCTGTTGGTTGGAGCAAAAGCAGCGGAGGTACTGCTCCAACCACTGATTGGTGCGCTCTGCCTGTCCATTCGTTTGTGGATGATATGAAGTTGTGAGCTTTTGAGTTACTTGTAGAGTATTACATAAATGTCTCCAAAAGCGAGAGGTGAATTGTGATCCTCTGTCCGAAAGGAGTACCATAGGCAACCCATGTAATCTAACAACGTTCCTTATAAACAAGTCGCAAGTTTGTTGTGCAGTGGGTACTCCTATAGCTGGTATGAAATGCGCCATTTTTGTTAGTAAATCAACTACTACAAAAATGGAGGTGTAGGACAAAGATTTTGGTAGATCGACAATAAAATCCATTGCGAGATGAGTCCAAGGGGTTTCTGGAACTGGATATGGTTGTAGAAGTCCCATTGGAGATTGATGTGATGGTTTACACGTGGCACAAATACCACAATTTGAAATATAGTCTTCTACAGAGGAAAGCATAGTTGGCCACCAGTAATTACGCTTAAGTAGCTCTAGAGTTTTTTGTATGCCTAAGTGTCCCGTGAGTGGGGAATCATGATGAGCTTGTAAAAGAGAAATTCTATACTGAGGTGGTATGTATAGATGTTTACCATGGTAATATAAACCATCTGGATTTCTTTGCAGAAGATGAGTTGGTTTTGTGGAATCCTGATTTTGAGCTTTCTGGAACTGAGGATCTTTATGAACGAGTAGACCTAAAAAGTTTGATGAGGGTATAACTGTAGACGGGGTTTCCACATTGAGCGGTCTAATGTCTTTGCGGGAGAGGGTGTCAGCTTTGCCGTTTCGACTACCAGGTCTGTAGGTGATGAGATAATTGAAACGTGAGAAATAGAGATTCCAGCGGAGTTGTCTGGAGGAGAGAGTCCTACTTTGTTGTAAATATTGTAAATTTTTGTGATCTGTAATAACGATAATAGGGTGTAAAGCTCCCTCTAATAGATGTCGCCATTGCTCAAATGCAGTTTTGATGGCCAGTAATTCCTTTTCCCCTATGGGGTAATTTCGTTCAGCTGGTAGCATGAGCCTGGAAAGATAGGCGACAGGATGCATCACATCAGTAAGTGATTGTTTCTGTGACAACACTGCCCCCAGAGCATAATCCGACGCATCAACCTCTACAATAAATTGTAAATCTGGGTCTGGGAATTTAAGAATAGGTGCCGTGGTGAAGTCAGTTTTCAACTGTTGGAAGACTCTCTGACAGTCAGATGTCCAGTTAAAAGTGTTTGTGTGTTTTGTTAAATCAGTAAGTGGTTTAGCAGTCTGGGCGAAATTACGAATAAACTTTCGATAGAAATTCGCAAAACCAAGGAATCTTTGTACTTGTTTGCGATTTTTTGGGGTAGGCCACTGAGTGATAGCATGGATTTTAGAGTCATCCATCTTAATACCAGTGTTCGATATAATGTAACCCAAGAAAGTGACTTGACTGCAATGAAATTCACACTTTTCTAGTTTAGCGTATAACTTATGTTGACGAAGTCTTGCTAACACTGTTCTCACGTGGGTCACATGTTGTTGTATAGTATCAGAATAGATCAAGATGTCGTCAAGATAAACTACTATAAAGGTGTCCAAGATGTCTTTAAAAATGTCATTTATGAAACATTGGAATGTAGCTGGAGCGTTACATAACCCAAAAGGCATAACGGTATATTCATACAAGCCATAACGAGTTCTGAAAGCTGTTAACCATTCATCTCCAGCTCTCATTCTTATAAGATTGTAAGCACCCCTGAGGTCCAATTTTGTGAAGACTTTGGCAGTGCGCAATCTTTCTATCAATTCAGGGATGAGGGGTAATGGGTAGCGATTTTTCTTGGTACGTTTGTTTAACTCCCTGTAGTCAATAATTGGTCTGAGTGACTGATCTTTGTTTTTAACAAAAAATATACCTGCGCCAGCAGGTGAGGTGGAAGGTCTAATAAACCCTTTTGCTAGATTTTCCTGTAGATATAATTTTAGGTGATCTAATTCGGGTTTAGATAGGGGGTATATGTGACCCACTGGTATTGTGGAGCCAGGTAAGAGGTCTATAGGACAGTCGTAGGTCCTGTGTGGCGGAAGTGTCTGTGCATCAGTCTTGTTAAATACGTCTTGGAAATCAGTATATTCGGATGGCAACTGAGAAGTAGATGAGAGAAGAATGTTATTGAGAGGGAAACAAGTTTGAGAGCAGTAGGAAGACGTTAGGTCTATAGTCAATTTGTGCCAGTCAAAGATAGGTTTATGGAGTTGTAACCAAGTAAGACCTAATATAACAGGATATAGAGGACTAGGTATAATGTCAAAGCTGATAGATTCTCTATGTCCTGTGGAGGTGCACATAAGTAAGGGAGTGGTTTCAAGAGTTACTGGTCCATAGGATAATGGAGACCCATCAACCAAATTTATAGAAACAGGAGACATTTTTGCTTGTGAGGGTATTTTATTTCTATTTACAAAATCACAATCAATGTAATTTCCTGAAGCGCCTGTATCAATAATCGCATCAATCTTTAGGCAATGTAGATCCCACTGTAAAGTAAAAGACATAGAAATATGTGGTTGTTTTGGTCTGTTTACTGAAAGGCTAAGAAATGTTGAAGAAGTCTTACCGTTTTTTGTCTTTTTTAAGAGAGGACATGCTGTCAGGTCATGCTCAGGGGCAGCGCAGTACATACACAGACGATGAGTGCGTCTTCTGCCCTTCTCCTCAGGTGATAAAGGACCTCTGATAAATCCAATATCCATTGGAGTCTCATTATCCCTAGAGGGTACTGGTGGAGTATTCTGTCTCTTGTATGAGGTTGGGGTGTTTGCCCTCTCTTGTTTGCGTTCCCTTATACGCCTATCAATTGTAGTACAATGTGTGAAGAGATCCTGCAAATGCTCTGGTACACCAGTACGGGAGAGCTCATCTTTGATGTCTTCTGAAAGCCCAATCCTGAACTGATGTCTAAGCGAGGGTTCATTCCACTTTGATTCAATTGCATAGATTTTAAATTGTGATATATAATTTTCTACAGGTTGTCTGCCCTGTCTCAAGGCCCTGAGAGAGGATTCAGCAGATTCCTGTTTAAAAGGATCTTCATATAGTGAGGATAGAGCCTTTAGAAAATCCTGTATAGAGTTTAGAATGGGATTCTGATTTTCAAACAAACTATCCGCCCAGACACGGGGTTCACCCCTTAAATAAGAGATAGTAGTCAACACCTTAATTCTATCAGTGCTATAAGTTCTGGGTTTTAGTTCAAACATCAAAAGACAAGCATTTCTAAATTCCTTAAACATTGCTCTATTACCACTAAATTTGTCAGGAAAAGACACCTGTGGTTCAGGATGTGCTTCTGAATGTGCAGTTTTAGCAGTATACATATCTCTAAGGCAATCTTTGAGCACCTGATTTTCAGTTTGCACATCTCTGAGAGTTAAATTTACAGAATCCATACGTTGAGTTAAAGTGGCAATTTGGTTTGCAATTTCTGTCATATCCATAGTGCTATACCTGTATTTAGAGGCTGGATTATACTGTTATAATTATATTTCTTGTTTGTTTGTTCACTATGGGAAGTGAAACATACAGGATTTCTTATAGCAATTATTATAGGAATTGACAAAAAAATATGTATAGTGTTACAGGTTGGTTAACAGAATAAGACTTTTGCTAGGTTAACCTATCTGTGTTAATATTTGCCAGCTAGATAGTTTTATCCTACAAACACTGTAGTCTGCAGTAAACTAATTAGGCAGGATTAAAGTTCAGGTTCATGCAATAATACTGTCCAGATAATCAGTGAGATATTGATCAAAGTAGATACTGAAGCGAATGTAATATAAGGTATCAAGTAATAGTATTGGTAAACATACGACCTGATAATCAGTTCTGGAAACAGAGGTGTGCAAAGTTATATGAGAGACCGCGGAGGTTTGCGGCTTGCAGCGTGGAGCTGTGTGAGAATGGCTCCAGGCGGTAGCTGATGACGTCAGCGGGTAGCAGCCGATACTGGTCTGAGACAAGCCGAAAGTACAAGCTGCGGTTAGTAGTGAGAGCGAGAGTGCCGCTCTGAGATGCTGGGGAAATTAGGTGGAGCCGGATTGGCTCAGTTTCACACACAGTTCACTGAGAATTGCAGATAATCCAGCATAGAAGAGAGGCAAAGGTGTGTCTTAAATAGGCAGGTGCATTCATTAAAGGGGCAGTGAGCAGAGAAAAAAGGAAGGATCTGACAGATGATGAGATGAAAGAGCTAAGAATAGTAGAACTTGAAACAACAGAGTTAGCCATGGGTGTTAGTGCAAAACCGCTTGGCTTTTTTTTGGCTTTGGGTGCGGCTATTCATGCAGGCCATATAGAGCTGACAACATTCGGTGTCGTATCAGCTATTAAACTAATAAGAACAGTACTACCAAAATACAGCCAATGAAGGGCCTTAGGAAGACTGGGCCAAGGTTGGATTGTAGTATTTGGTTAGGCTAATCATGATGGCCATGTAGACCACCACCACCGAGAGTCCTGGAAGTAACAGGGATGATGAGATGAAAGAGCTAAGAATAGTAGAACTTGAAACAACAGAGTTAGCCATGGGTGTTAGTGCAAAACCGCTTGGCTTTTTTTTGGCTTTGGGTGCGGCTATTCATGCAGGCCATATAGAGCTGAAAACATTCAGTGTCGTATTAGCTATTAAACTAATAAGAACAGTACTACCAAAATACAGCCAATGAAGGGCCTTAGGAAGACTGAGCCAAGGTTGGATTGTAGTATTTGGTTAGGCTAATCATGATGGCCATGTAGACCACCATGTAGTAATAAGAACAGTACTACCAAAATACAGCCAATGAAGGGCCTTAGGAAGACTGAGCCAAGGTTGGATTGTAGTATTTGGTTAGGCTAATCATGATGGCCATGTAGACCACCACCACCGAGAGTCCTGGAAGTAACAGGGATGATGAGATGAAAGTGCTAAGAATAGTACTACTTGAAACAACAGAGTTAGCCATGGGTGTTAATCCAAGACCGCTTGGATTTATTTTTGTATTGGGTGCAGCTAATCATGCAGGCCATATAGAGCTGACAACATTCGGTGTTGTATCAGCTATAAAAATAATAAGAACTGTACTATCAAAATACAGACAATGAAGGGCCTATGAAGACTGAGCAAAGGTTGGATTGTAGTATTTTGTTCGGCTAATCATGATGGCCATGTAGACCACCCGTAACAGGGATGAAAGTGCTAAGAATAGTACTAATTGAAACAACAGAGTTAGCCATGGGTGTTAGTCTAAGACCACTCAGCTTTTTTTTGGGTTTGGGTGCAGCTAATCATGAAGGCCAGATAGACCTGCCACCATTTGGTGTTGTAACAGGTATGAAAATGCAAAGAACAGTACTACTTAACACAACCTACTTACCATGGGTCCCAGAGCATATGTTTGGTTGTTATATTTTGTAAGGGTAATCATGCAGGTCATATAGACCTCCACCGCTAGGGTGAGTATGAGTAACAGCTATTAAAATGCGAAGGACATTACTAATTAACACAACATAGTTACCATTGGTTGCAGACCAAGAGCAGATGTCTTATTATTATATTTTGTATGGGTAATCATCCAGGCCATATAGACCTTACCAAATAGGGGGAGTTACAGAGATTAAAGTGCTAAGAATGGTAGTACTTAAAACACAACCTCGTTAAAATAGGTAGCAGACCACATGTCTTATTATTATAATTTTTCAGGGTAATCTGGCAGGCCATATAGAACTCCCCCGATAGGGGGGGGGGGGAACAGGGATTAAAGTGCTAAGAAAAGTACTAATTGACACAAGCTAGTTGGGTCCAAGAATGCATGTTTGATTATTAGAATTTATTAGGGTAATTATATATCTAACAAATCTATCTATTTCTCTTCTATCGATTCTATCTAACTATCAATCAATGTATATCTATCTATCCTATCTATCACTATCAATCTATCTTCTGTCCGGGATGTTTTGAGACAGCCACTTTGGGAATGTTAGTTGATTTAGACCCATTATGGCTTACAAGCAGACTCTGCATCAAGTATGTAATTTTTCATGGGAGTTTTGCCAGGGATCCCCCTCCAGCATGCAACAGTCCAGGTGTTAGTACCCTTGAAACAACTTTTCCATCACTATTGTGGCCAGAAAGAGTCCTTGTAGGTTTTAAAGTTCGCCTGCCTATTGAATTCAATGGCGGTTCGCGTGTTCGCGAACAATACCGGAAGTTCGAGTCCGCGGTTCGCGAATCGAAAATTTTAGGTTCGCGACATCTCTACTTATATATACACAATAACAGTTACACATGAGCTCTTATTTACAACACTATATGACTCTTGTGATTTCTAGCTAATTTAGGAACAAGTTCTTATGATTTTAGTAGACATTCCGGTACACATTAGTAAAAGGATGATTTGTTAATGCTAGTTCAATGACTTTTCCAAACACCAGCACAGATAACACGGTATGAGCTATTGTATAACTATCATTTATAGTTGCCTTCAGTTTTTTATATGTGATGATTACTATATAGAAGTCTGCAATGAAGAGTTTTGGCTTCCAAATATACGCTCCGAAATGATGTCATTTCTGCCTAATGCAAAAGCAGTACCCAGTATACTAGTGTGTATTTGCAGTCTTTTGGTTTTACAAATATTCTGAATCATTATGAAGTCATTCTTGGAGCATATCTTTTTATTTTTAGTACAATAGCTTCTTTCTACAGCAAAGTGGACATGTTGCTTGTGATGAAAAATATTTGATATTCTATTATCTTTAAAAAGTGTTTAACTTACTATCCTGATTTATTGCAACATGTTCACATGTGACAGGAAATGCTGCTGCTTTCAGTTTATCTGAGAAATTTAACTCCAAGTGCAGACTCCCACTGTGCAGGAGGAAGATATAGATAAGATATATACGTATAAGCAGACAATGTAATTCATCTTTTAGTCTCACTGGGTAAAAAGCATTATGTAGTAAAATGTAAGATATACAGATAGTGCAATCAATAATAATAGAAAAAAAAATCGGGTCCTGTGTGTGGGGCCGAATTATCAAGCGCTGAATGGAGCTTGATGCCCCTGTTTCTGCGCGAGCCTTCAGGCTCGCTGGAAACAGTAGTTATGAAGCAGCGGTCTAAAGACCGCTGCTCCATAATTTGTCTGCCTGCTCTGACGCTGCGGTCTTCAATCAGCCCGATCCTATACGATCAGGCTGATTGACACCCCCTGCTAGCAGCCGATTGACTGTGAATCTGCAGGGGGCGGCATTGCACAAGCAGTTCACCAGAACTGCTTGTGCAATGATAAATGCTGACATGATACGCTACATCGTATCCGCTACATCGTGTCCGTCCGCACTTTAGTAAATCGGTCCCTGTATCTTTTCTTCATCTGCTTTATATGTTGTATGTTTTGATTGGCAATTCTTATAGGAGTTAATTCAGCTATTTTCAAAGAATCACTGAGAGAAGCACTTTAATTGTGTCACAGATTATCACCATATTGGCGCCTTGTAGTAATAAATAATAAAAAATACAATGCTTATGTGCTTATTTAAAGGGACAATCTACACCAAAATTATTATTGCTTAAAAAGATAGCTAACACCTTTACTACCCATGCCCCAGCTTTGCACAACCAACATTGTTATATTAATATTGTTTATAACATTTAAACCTCTAAATGTCTGCCTGTTTCTAAGCCACTACAGACAACCTCTTAATCATATGCTTTTTTATTTGCTTTTCACAACAGGAGACCTCTAGTTCAGTGTTTTTCAACCAGTGTGCCGTGGCACACTAGTGTGCCATGAGAGATCCTCAGGTGTGCCACGGCAGACTGACAACAGTGTGACATATTTTTTAAACTTTGCTTGGTTTTTACTCCCAGTGCAGGGGTAGTTTGCAGGAGGCATGGCATAACAGCACAATACATACAGTATGTGTGTGTTTGTGTGTATGTGTATATATGTATGCTGTATTAGGCTACAATGTGTGATTTTTTTTTAAATTTTGGGATGGTGGTGTGCCACAGGATTTTTTAATGTAAAAAAGTGTGCCACGGCAAAAAAAAGGTTACAAATCACTGCTCTAGTTCATGTGGGCCATATAGATAACATTGTGCTCACTCCTGGGAAGTTGTGCAGGACACAGCACTAATTGGCTAAAATGCAAGTCAATAGATAATAATAAACAACCATGTGATAAGGGCTCTGTCAGAAGAGACTTAGATACAAGGTAATCACAGAAGTATATTAATATAACAATGTTGGCTTTGAAAAAACGGGGAATGGGTAGTAAGGGATTATCTATCTTTTTAAACAATAAACATTTTGGGGTAGACTGTCCCTTTAACACTTGGGGCTCAATGATTAAAAGTTCACAGGAGTGAGGAGAGATAAAGCAAAATCTTTTTTTTCTTTTTTTTATCTAAGTAATAAAACTACATTATTTTTTTTAATACTGGAATTAAAAAAACAATAATATATAAGCAACTATATTTACTTTTATTATGAAAATTAATAGACAGGAAAATAGAATTCAAGGTTTAATAATCAAATAAGAATACTTAATGTCTTCGAAATAACATTAAACGCCTATTGTTTACAAAGGTAGGTTAAAATATTATCGATAATCGCTGCGTTTTAGTTGCCACAAGCACACAAAACCTCTGATGGTGTCAATTCGACTGTCTGTGCTTGTAAGATAACACACAAAGTCACACACCCCCGTAGAACTGAAGCAACGCATGCGTATAAATAGCGAGAGCGTATGGCGTTGGGCCTCGGGTTGGACGAGCTTGCTTTAGATCATTATGCCACTGGTCACATGTGGACACATAACTTTACCAAATTATATGTCTTTTATGTGAGTTGTAGTCAAAATGTGGCTTTGTTACTTTTAAAGGTGGACATTTTAAATCAACTATCTACTTTACTTTACTATCTATACTTTTTTTATTTTATTTTTTTAATAACAAATGTTCTTTTTCTAAATAAGCTAAAGTTTTATTGTCGAGCTTGCAGAGTTATTTTCCTCTCTATTGACAGAAATACAGAAATACACAACTGAAATTGCTTTATTAGATTTAGTTTACACTTCAGTTCTAACATTTTACATGCAAATATTAAAAATGTATCAAGCCACCTTTTCATATGAATAAAACTACTTGCGTACAATATCCCTTTAAAGGAGCAATAACCACTTTATTATGTTAACATAAATGTTTAACTGTGTAGTAAAACACAATTGCAATATACTTTTAGTATTTATTTTGTTTCTTTTTTCTGTAATGTAAGTCTGAAAAGTAAGAGTTTTCCAGTTCTGATGACTTAATTTGTATCCCTAACCATGCTACATTCTTGTATTTGTCCCTAATTGGCTTCAGCAGAGATTATCAGATAAGGAACTGCAATACAATAGCTATTTTTGTAACGTACTGTCTATGGCTAGCTTTGTCTACAGCCTATCGGATTCAAGCAGCTCTCATCCTATTGGCTGATATAAAACGGGTACATTGCATTCAAGCAGACGGTCGCATGAAGAGGAGCCTTCACGACGGTGACCGTGCCGCCGCCGAAGACCGCTCTGCGCATTGAAAGACCTCTCCGCACCTCCAGGAAGAAGATAGAAGATGTCCCCGCACTGGATGAAGATGTTGCCGCCTAGATGAAGACTTGTCGCCGCATGGATGAAGATGGATGTCTGGACTTCAGGAACGGTGAGTACATTATTTGGGGTTGGTTTTAGTTTTTTGGGGGTGTTTTTTTTTTTTAGATTAGGGAATTTTTATGGGCAGCAAAAGAGTTGATTGTCCATATAAATGCCCCTTAAGGGCAAAGGGTGCATTAGATTTTTATAGAGTTAGGTCTTTTGATTTTTGGGGGGTGGGTGGGGGGGTTTACTGTTAGGGGTTAATTTGTATTTTTTTCTTTAGGTAAAAGAGCTGATAGCTTTAGGGCAATGCCCTACAAAAGGCCCTTTTAAGGGCTATTGGTAGTTTAGTCTTAGATTAGGGGGTGTTTTTATTTTGGGTGGCTTTTTTGTTTTTATAGGGATATTAGATAAGTTTTAATTTTTTTATTTTGGATAATTTCATTTATTTTTTATGTAATCTTAGATTTTTTTTATTTTTTGTGATCTTAGATTTTTTTATTTTATGTAATCTTAGATTTTGTATTTAAATTAAATCTTTGGTTTTATTTTTTATGTAATGTTAGGATTTTTTATTTAAATTTTAGATTAGGATTTGTAATTTTGGTATTTTAATTAATTTATTAGTTTAATAGTCTTTTTTTATTTTATATAATGGGGGTTAATTTAGGGCGTGTTAGGTATTTCACACATAGTTGAGCTAGGTGTAATTTTTCTCAATGTATCGACAGCCTCTGACAGTGTAATAACGGTATGCGCTGTCATTGGAAACCTGGTATTATTATAGATTAGCGGCTTGTAATACTTTCTATGGGACACGAAAATGTTTTCGACAGCCGGAGTCCGGTTGAACGATATTGTTTATGACAGCATATTTATCATTTTGCGACTGCGAGTGCACACAAACCTAATTACGGCTCAATGAAACGAGTGGGTGATAATACTTTACTTCTCACAGTAAGGATGGTAGAAAGCCCCACTTGAGGATTTCACAGACTTGGCTGAACTGCTTAGGCCTAGTTTCCATTGAGGTGGTAAATTATGGAAAAACAATAATCTCCATTAAAGGCTATGGAGATTTTTTATGTTACCACCAGTTTCCACACTTTACCACCCCATTGAAAACTAGGCCTTAGTTGGGAATGAGTTCTAATGGGTGGCAAATTGTTGTCCTTCATTAACTGAACACTTTTCCTGCCCCTCTTGTTTTGCCTGCAAAGGTGGGTGGTATTTAATGCTGGTTTATGTTGTAATTGAAACATTTATTTTATACTTTATAACATAATATAATTTAGAATTTATATTCAAAACTTGTTAAACCTTGAAGGAAATATAGACTTTTACAGACATGGCAGGTAAAACAAATATATGTATATCAACAGCATTTTAATTTAAACAATTAAAGACTATCCATTCAAATAGGCATTAAATACAATTTGATCTCCTATACATTGTTTAATTGTTTAAATTAAAATGCTGTTGATATACATATATTTGTTTTAAAAAAGGCTTTTTTAATTCTTTTAATTCTGGAAGTTGTATACATTCTTTTACGCAACAATACTGAGCAAAATTTCTAAGTTGCAAAACGAAGACTTTTTCACAGCCAATACTGAAGATACCTTTGGAGCCGTCCCCCACAGCTTGAAGGGAGAGCCCCAGGAAGGATCCTGTTTGGCAGTGTACTAGCCACTGATTTAAGTGCTAGCAGGCGAGATTGTACTGGTCACAGCACAGTACCACAGCTTTTGGTAAGCACATTACCTTTATACTTTTGTATCATTCCTTATGAAACAATATCACACTATGTGGCGTCCTCTCTATCTCCTTTTCTAACAGCTACATCCCCGCTCTCTGGGAACAAGAGGAGCTGCCTTCACAAAAGCACCGACTAACAAGATCACCTCAAAAAACGGACATAAATAATTTTCTTACAGCCATCAGCCGAGTAAGACATACTCGATAAAGAACAAAGTAATTACTTGTTAAAACTTTTTGGATTATTCTATATTCTTTATTCATTATCTATTATATATTTCCTTTTTGCCCATAACAGCGCGCCTTTGTATCCCCCTTTGAGATACTACACCCTTTTATGCTGTGCCTGATTAGTTTGGTACTATGGGATTTTGAACAGTATTCACTCTAAATACCTTTATGGAGGTTAGTTTAATAATTTTAAATACCCAAAATCTTCTGTTCACTCTCTTACCCTTAAATCTGCAAATTCTAACCAGTGGCATAGAATTAATATATAATTATCAGGATATTTGCTGGAGAATATGAATTGGCTCCCCAAGTTATCAATTACTTTATAAGGTTTTTTTTCATTCAGTTGCAATGCTAATTTTTAAACTAGGGCACATAATGTATAATTCCTAATCACAATATATCAACACAGTTGTTCATTGATAAGGAACTTCAATTTACATCAGTTGTACTATATCCCAACTGTAAAAAACATCTTCCTATAGTAGTGAATGGCAACCAGTATCAATCCACCTGCCACATACTGTATGTGACACCTATAGGAACCGTGTAAAATAGTCCCTAAATATGTTTCCAATAACTTGTTATACCACTTGCAGAGTATAAAACGAATGAGAAATTGCTTCTTTATGTTTATTTTTGAAAATGAAATAACTGGTTTTGTTATTTGAAACCACAACCCATTAAAATGGGCTAAGCTTGTAGGGAAATCAGATCTCTTTATCACTTTCTGTACACACACGGTTCTTTGTAATATCTCTGTCTGTATACCAAAGCCCAATACTTAGAACTGTAACAAATGTCCACAGCTCTTATTATATTAAATTACCTTTATTTGTCACAGACTTCACATATTAAAGGGACGTTTTGGGTAACAACCCTTATTCATGCTTTTCATGAATAAGGGTTGTTACCCGAACCATCACTTTAATATGTGAAGTCTGTGTTACAAATAAAGGTAATTTAATATAATAAGCGCTGCGGTCATTTGTTACAGTTCGTGGAATTTTAGGGATTTTGCAGAGTCCCTGTCTTCACCTGCGCAAGTCTTTGTGTTGCTGTATCATTCCTGAGTACATGAAAGCCCGAACAATTGAAACATAAAATTTTATTGCTTATCTTTCCTACCTCCCACTGGGAGCATAATTTCTTCTGCTGGCTATGTATGCAAAGCTTTTCTTTAGCCTATACTTCCAAATTAAAGTTAAAGGACCAGTCAACACAGTAGATTTGCATAATCAACAAATGCAAGATAACAAAACAATGCAATAGCACTTAGTCTGAACTTCAAATGAGTAGTAGATTTTTTTTCTGACAATTTTAAAAGTTATGTCTTTTTCCACTCCCCCTGTATCATGTGACAGCCATCAGCCAATCACAAATGCATACACGTACCATGTGACAGTCATCAGCCATTCACAAATGCATACACACTCATTCTTGCACATGCTCAGTAGGAGCTGGTGACTCAAAAAGTTTAAATATAAAAAGACTGTGCACATTATGTTAATAGAAGTAAATTGGAAAATTGTTTAAAATAGCATGCTCTATCTGAATAATGAAAGTTTAATTTTGATTGAGTGTCCCTTTAAAGGAGTTATTTGTAAACAATTTAATACATTCCAGCAGGTAAAAGGGATCAATGGGAACAAATTAATACACATTGTATTATAAGGAATATTGTCAGTTTAAATATATGTCTGTAAAACAAAAGTTACAAAATACTCTACACAACTGCTGGATTTTTTCTTTCTTTTTTTTCCTGTTATTTCTAGGTATTCTCATATCCATTATCTTGGCACCATGTTGTAGCAGTCTAAGGATGAAGGCTTCATTTTGACCTTAGAAGTTTATATGAGTCAGTTATGACTAAGATTACTATAATTAGCTATGGTCAACCATGAAAGGAATGCATCTAGTATGAGGAGGCCAGTTAAAGTACTTGAAATACCACAAAACTTGATTGCAAAAACAGAACTGAAATACCAATTTTGGTGGCATTTTTCCATGTTTGTAATAATACAAATGCAGCTCAATCGACCAATTAATATTTAATGGGAAACAGCCAGGGTTGGCAAACTTGGTTACTCACTGCGTCTACTAGTGTTAGCTAAGCATGGGAATAGAACAGTCCAAATATGTCAAACTTGCTTAAAATAAATGCACAAACTCACATATATTCATTTTGTAGGTAAAATCTAATTATTGTCTAATCTCTCTCCTTGCTATGCTTATTTAGGAGAAGATATAAATGAGCTTTATGAATATATATATTCACTTTTGTAAATAATTTATTATGTGATTGGGCTGAGACAGTCTAAATAAAGAATACATGAACAATAAATTATTTTAACAAATCAAGATAACATAGAACAGGGCTTCTGAGAGTATATGCCCAGATTATTAATTTAAAAAATATGAAGACAGGAAAAGAAAATATGTGTTGAGTAAACATCAAACCAATAAATACTTAGACTCACTGATACTCAGCTGAAACCAACTACCACAAATAAAATACAAACACCAACTTTGGGATTAACTTAACACAAATTGGCTGGCCAGCAGCCCCCTAACTATAACCTTAGCAAATTGCAATATATGCTCCCTTGCCGCAGTTCTCACCTTCTTTAAAAACATATTAGTACCCCATCCGGTCTATTCAATCGCTTGACACCAATTTTGATATCATCATGGGTAGTTAGGAATCTGACAGCCATGAATACTGCCTTGCTGACATTCATGTTAATTTTTCTCTGAATTCTCAGAACCGCTGACTACGACAACAGCCATTGTAACTTCTGCCTTGGAAGGATGTTTGACCACCCCATTTCCACACCCTTCCACAGAGTGTACAGTCAGCCACCCGAAATCTGAAAGCATGATGGTAGTAAGGCCCGCTGCAGTCTGGCTTCCCAAGTAATTTCCACCAAGATGTAGAATAATCACATTGGGACTTCCCCAATGCTGTTTTGCCTTCTGGATAGCCTTGGGAAGATCTACCTACTGAGGAAATTATTTTAATAAATCAAGATAATCTAGTACATAACCTAGTACATACAGGGCTTCTGAGAGTGTATGGCCAGGTTTGTGATAATCTCTTAATTACAAAAAATATGAAGAAAGAAAAAGAAAATATGTATTAAGTAAATATCAAACTTAAAATATATTTATGTAAGTTAATTAAAATATATTATAAATATGGGCTGGACAGGACTTTTCCAATTTAAAATTTAAAGGGACATTTAAAAGGATCATTGAAGTTTAATTCCTTATATAAATATAATGGATTCATAAGGAAAACATACTAAAAATTTGCAATTGCAGTCAATGATACTTAGTAGTATGGTTGTGGAGCTCCAGGAAATTTATATTAAGTGCCACTTTGGCCTTTTGTACCAAGGTTTGCCAACCCTGACTTATAAACTGTATAATTATGTCAACCTGAAAAAAAACTAAAATAATATTTTATTGAATAGACAAATGTATTTATAGTCTAATACAATGCAAAGTGACATGGGAGTAACTATTTAATTTAATCTGCTTATTAAAAATAATAATAATAATTGATATAATGCTCTTCCCATTTCAAGAAAGAAAGCTAAAGTAAAGCAAACAGAATAATCATAACAATTTATTAACAGGGAAGGCGTTTTGTGATTGTTACATTGTATTATGGTAAATAGAAATGTCTTTCATTTTTATTATAGTATGTACAGAGAATAGAGCATCTCTGATTGTGCAAGAGCTGCCGTATTTAGGTGCAGCACACCTAGCATGGGCCCAGAGGTAGATAAATAGATGTGTTTTGGCAGGCAAGGAATGAGAAGCTCCTTAATGTAATATGGACCCTGGTCATACAGAGCATACATAGCAAGCATGCCGTAAACACTGCATATATAGTGAAAACATTATAATCAGGATCATTTTCGTGATTGTAAGGTAGAGGATTTTCATCTTTTTTTCTGTAAGTAATGGTGTATTGATTGTGAAGTAACCGTTCGCTGTTACATGGGGGTTTTCAAAAAATCCCAAAAATTGTGTTCGGAATAATCACGATTTACAATATAGAGAACATTATGTTGCCATATTTTTTCTGTAATAGACATAGACAAGGTTTTAAAATATTTATATTTTAAATTAAAACAAACAAACATTTTTGAAAAAAAGGAAAAATTGTACTAGTGCAAATCTCCCATAGGGGGTGCTTCCTAACCAATACTGCAAAAATAAAATATAAACAATAAATAATAAAATCACAAATAAAAAACAAAAGTCCATGATAAATCCAAATTTAGGCAGCACTCTGTCGGAGGATGGTCAAATCCTGATGTTGAAGTTGATCTGAAAAAGGAAGGAAACAGAGGCGCCACAATGGCCTAGTACCACCAAAATAGGTAATAAAAAGGTGTGATAAATGGCTACTCTCAAACGTGATGCACCCAGTGGTGCTATTGGGACAGGCTGGAACTTCACACTAGTCCAGCTCACTGGATGGAAGCAAACTGTTGCCCAGGTTAGAATGGTTCCAAGGATATCACAACAAACTACCATGGCCCAGTACAGTTTGGTAAAGCAGAGTTGTTTGGTAAGATCACATTTACAAGATGGAAAGCACCTCCAGGTGCAATATAGGTAGACTGGGACTTCTCAGCCGCCCAGCAGACTGAACTCCAAATGCCAAACAGGTTACTCTCCAATCCCCAAAAAATGGGATACTAGAATCCAAAACAGCAACAAATGTATGTAATAAAAATGATTTCTTTATTAAAAGCAACGCGTTTCTCAGCCTCTATATGTCTGTTTCCTCAGGCTATTATACAAAACATTAAAAAAATACACTTGATATTTAAAAGGTAACCAACCCTCTGATTGGTTTATAGATAATGAGTTTAATCTGTGTGTTGTAGCCTCAGTGTGCTTAGCCAGCATGGTAACAACATGTAGCAACAACATATACAACATCAGCAACAACAAACAAGGGAGACGGAGAGGCCAACACTTGAAAACAGACTACATATGTAGCACTCAAGGGTTAATAAATTATCAACTTACAAATGACTATTTGACAAATAACTGACAACAGAGAGGAGCAACTGGACTCATTGGGTGATCAATTGCAGCTCTGATTTTTAAAACATAACTTTTATTAATGGAAATCAACACAAAATAAAATAGGAAAATACAAAGTTAAAACCACACTCAGGAGCCTAACATCAGTCAAATGACCAGGGTTACTATTGGGTTAATATGAAGCTGCTATGGTGTACAGATCGGATAAGAATCAGTGTGGCTGCATAAAAATGCAGTTATCTAAACACTTGCTCTAATAAATGTGCTAGGGGTTACAGTTGTATCGGTTTGTTATAAGTGACAACACTGTGTCATAGGCTTGAGTACTGGATATCCTCTATAGTTTGCTGTTTGTGGGGGGATACTAACGATCAAGTGCCCTATGTGGCTCCTGAACTAATAATAAAAATTGATTTAGTTTGTGGAGTGAAGTTAATGTGTAGCGCACAAGCTAAAAACACCTGGATCCCAGCTTATATAAAAACCTTAGCTAGTGTGCAATCTAAACTGACATAACCTGGTTTATGTCTTGTAAGTAATTAGTTGGTAGCTTTGATTATTTGAATGAGTGTATTCATAGTGGACTAAGCCTCCCCCTATTATTTGTGGAGAAGTCTTATAGCCAGTGAGTATAACAGCAAGTAATACGTCCACTAATATAGTTGGTAATCGACTCATACATATACAGTCTGATGATCAGATAGGAAGGTGGATTCTACTCAAAAGTAATGGTTATTATTAGATTAACTACTTGAATTGCCAGCGTGTTAATCCTCCTGCAATACACTTGTATTATCACAATAATGGGTAATATCCCTTAATTCAAGTTAATGGCATAAAGTATAAATAAACGTATTCATTCAGCCAATCTATAAATTTATTCTAAACAGAGAGATATAATACCACTATTAAATATAGTATGTGGTACTGACAATAAGTTTTCTTTACGGCTTAAGTAGATAGACTTAGCATGAAGAATAGTGATGTCGCGAACAGTTCGCCGGAGAACAGTTCACGGCGAACATAGCTTGTTCGCGTTCGCAGCGGCGGGCGAACATATGCGATGTTTGATCCGCCCCCTATTCGTCATCATTGAGTAAACTTTGACCCTGTATCTCACAGTCTGCAGACACATTAAAGCCAATCAGCAGCAGACACTCACTCCCAGACCCTCCCAGCTCCTGGGCAGCAGTCATTTTAGATTCATTCTGATCCTGCATTGTTAGTGAGAGGAGGGACAGTGTAGCTGCTGCTAATTTAATAGGGAAATCGATAGCTAGGCTAGTGTATTCAGTGTCCACTACAGTCCTGAAGGACTCATCTGATCTCTGCTGTAAGGACAGCACCCCAAAAAGCTCTTTTTAGGGCTACATCAGTCTTTTTTTTTTTTTCTTTGTAATCTAATAGCAGTTGCCTGCCTGCCACTGCCAGACTGTGTGTCAGGCTCACAGCATATACTGTGCCTACTTGCTCAGTGCAACCACCAGTCATATCTGGTGTAACATTAGTGTAAATTTAAAAAAAAAAAATTTTTTTACATCAGTCTGCTAGTGTAATCTAATTTCAGTTGCCAGGCCAGCCTGCCACTGCCAGCCTGTGTTTCAGGCTCACAGCATATACTGTGCCTACTTGCTCAGTGCCACCACTCATATCTGGTTTAACAGTAGTGTAAATTTAAAAAAACTAAACTTTTACATCAGTCTGCTAGTGTAATCTAATTTCAGTTGCCAGGCCAGCCTGCCACTGCCAGCCTGTGTGTCAGGCTCACAGCATATACTGTGCCTACTTGCTCAGTGCCACCACTCATATCTGGTGTAACAGTAGTGTAAATTTAAAAAAAACAAAAAACTTTTACATCAGTTTGCTAGTGTAATCTAATAGCAGTTGCCCGCCTGCCACTGCCAGCCTGTGTGTCAGGCTCACAGCATATACTGTGCCTACTTGCTCAGTGCCACCACTCATATCTGGTGTAACATTAGTGTAAATTTTTTTAAAAACACTTTTACATCAGTCTGCTAGTGTAATCTAACTTCAGTTGCCAGGCCAGCCTGCCACTGCCAGCCTGTGTGTCAGGCTCACAGCATATACTGTGCCTACTTGCTCAGTGCCACCACTCATATCTGGTGTAACAGTAGTGTAAATTTAAAAAAAAAAAACTTTTACATCAGTTTGCTAGTGTAATCTAATAGCAGTTGCCTGCCTGCCACTGCCAGCCTGTGTGTCAGTCTCACAGCATATACTGTGCTTACTTGCTCAGTGCCACCACTCATATCTGGTGTAACATTAGTGTAAATTTAAAAAAAAAAACCTTTTACATCAGTTTGCTAGTGTAATCTAATAGCAGTTGCCCGCCTGCCACTGCCAGCCTATGTGTCAGGCTCACAGCATATACTGTGCCTACTTGCTCAGTGCCACCACTCATATCTGGTGTAACATTAGTGTAAATAAAAAAAAAAAAAAACTTTTACATCAGTCTGCTAGTGTAATATAATTTCAGTTGACAGGCCAGCCTGCCACTGCTAGCCTGTGTGTCAGGCTTACAGCATATACTGTGCCTACTTGCTCAGTGCCACCACTCATATCTGGTGTAACATTAGTGTAAATTAAAAAAAAAAAAAACTTTTACATCAGTCTGCTAATGTAATCTAATTTCAGTTGCCAGGCCAGCCTGCCACTGCCAGCCTGTGTGACAGGCTCACAGCATATACTGTGCCTACTTGCCCAGTGCCACCACTCATATTATCTTGTTTAATAGTAGTGTAAGTGTACATTTAAAAATAAAAAAAACTATTTTGACTGTGAAACATCAGTCTGCTTTTTTGTGTCAGGCTCACAGTGTATACTATGCCCACTGGTCCAGTGCCACCACTCATATTATCTTGTTTTATAGTAGTGTAAGTGTACATTTTAGAAATAAAAAAAATATTTTGACTCTGAAACATCAGTCTGCTTTTTTGTGTCAGGCTCACATCGTATACTGTGCCCACTTGCCCAGTGCCACCACTCATATTATCTTGTTTAATAGTAGTGTAAGTGTACATTTTAAAAATAAAAAAACTATTTTGACTGTGAAATATGTCTGCTTTTTTGTGTCAGGCTCACAGCGTATACTGTGCCCACTTGTCCAGTGCCACCACTCACATTATCTTGTTTAATAGTAGTGTAAGTGTACATTAAAAAAAAATAAAAAAAAATTTGACTGTGAAACATCAGTCTGGTTTTTTGTGTCAGGATCACAGCGTATACTGTGCCCACTCACAGTAGCTTGCACGCATAGTAGCACTAATTGAAAAAAAAAATGACAGGCAGAGGCAGGCCAACCCGCAGGGGCCGTCGTGGCCATGGTGCTGTGATTCCCTTTGGCCATAGAATAATGCCCAGTATTAGGCCACGTACCATGAACACGAAAAGTTCTGATGAAATAGTTGACTTTATAACACAGGACACCCAATCTTCTACAGCTTCCGCTCGTAACCTTGACTCACCATCCTCCTCCTCTAGCTTAGCATCGGGTACCTCTCAACTTACCACTCGCCCGTCTGCCGCCACCACCGACACTAGCACCACAGCCGCCTCACTTGATCTGTCAGAGGAGTTATGTACACCTCAGTGTGAAGAAATGAGTGATGCGCAACCATCATTGACAGAGGATGTAGATAACTGTGATATGTCTCAGTCAGGCAGCATTACAGACATGGACGACGCACGGTGTGCTGATGATGATGATGTTGTACCCGCCGTTGCTTCCGTTGTTGAGTTGTCAGATACAAGTGAAGGGGTTGATGATGACGATGCGTCCGTGGATGTCACGTGGGCGCCCGGTAGAGGAGAAGAAGAACAGGTGGAAAGTTCAGATGGGGAGACAGAGAGGAGCAGGAGGAGGAGACGAGTTGGAAGCAGGGGGAGGTCATCGCAAGGAGCTAGTGGCACAGTCAGACAGCATGCATCGGCACCCGAGGTCAGCCAGACAGCACGCCAATCAACGCATGCTGTTGCCACCACCAGAATGTGATCATCGCAGAGCTCAGCAGTGTGGCATTTTTTTATGTGTCTGCCTCTGACAACAGCAATGCCATTTGCAACCTGTGCCAAAAGAAACTGAGTCATGGGAAGTCCAACACCCACCTAGGTACAACTGCTTTGCGAAGGCAAATGATCTCACATCACAAACGCCTATGGGATGAACACATGAGGACAAGCAGCACACAAACTCAAAGCCGCCATCCTCCTCCTGGTCCATCATCTTCAGCCACGTCAACCACTGCTGTGCTCCTTGCCCCCTCTCAACCATCCGCCAATCCGTCTCTCTTCTGGAGCAGTTCCTGCTCATTTGCCCACAGTCAGGTGTCTGTCAAGGACATGTTTGAGTGTAAGAAGCCAATGTCACCAAGTCACCCCCTTGCCCGGCGTCTGACTGCTGGCTTGTCTGAACTGTTAGCCCGCCAGCTTTTATCATACAAGCTGGTGGAGTCTGAGGCATTCAAAAAATTTGTAGCTATTGGGACAGCGCAGTGGAAGGTACCCGGGCGAAATTTCTTTGCACAAAAGGCAATCCCCAACCTGTACTCGATTGTGCGAAAGGAAGTAATGGCATGTCTGGCACACAGTGTTGGGGCAAGGGTCCATCTGACCACTGATAGCTGGTCTGCAAAGCATGGTCAGGGCAGGTATATCACCTACACTGTGCATTGGGTAAACCTGCTGACGGCTGCCAAGCATGGAATGCCTGGCTCTGCAGAGGAGTTGGTGACACCACCACGACTTGCAGGCAGGCCTGCTGCCACCTCCTCTAATCCTCCTACTCCATCCTCTTCCATAACCACTTCCTCAGCTGAGTCCTCTTCTGCTGCTGCGTCTTGCTCCACATCAACAGCACCCCCCCAGTTCCCCAGGTACTATTCCACATCCCGGATACGGCAGTGTCACGCCGTCTTGGGGTTGACTTGCCTGAAAGCAGAGAGTCACACCGCAGCAGCACTCCTGTCTGCCCTGAACGCACAGGTGGATCAGTGGCTGACTCAGCACCAACTGGAGATCGGCAAAGTGGTTTCTGACAACAGAAGTAATTTGGTGGCGGCATTGAAATTGGGCAAGTTGACACATGTGCCGTGTATGGCACATGTGTGTAATCTGATTGTACAATGCTTTGTGCATAAGTACCCAGGCTTACAGGATGTCCTGAAGCAGGCCAGGAAGGTGTGTGGCCATTTCAGGCGGCCATGGCGCACTTGTCAGATATCCAGCGGCGAAACAACCTGCCAGTGAGGCGCTTGATTTTCGACAGCCCGACATGTTAGAATTCAACACTCCTAATGTTCGACCGCCTGCTCCAACAAGAAAAAGCTGTTAATGAGTATTTGTATGACCGGGGTGCTAGGACAGCCTCTGGGGAGCTGGGGATTTTTTGCCACGTTATTGGACGCTCATGCGCAATGCCTGTAGGCTCATGCGTCCTTTTGAGGAGGTGACAAACCTAGTCAGTCGCACCGAAGGCACCATCAGCAACATCATACCATTTATTTTCTTCCTGGAGCATGCCCTGCGAAGAGTGGCTTCCTTTTTGTTGTGTCAAGGCATGTGACATGGTGGCAACATTGTCTTTGTGTATTTTTTGTATTGTGTATATTGCCATTGTCTAGTTTGATTTTGTTTCGTTTTATTTTGTATATTCTTTATGTCTTTTTGATAAATGGGACTAATTTTGTAGATAGCCAGAGGCTGCACTTGTTTGGCTCTGCACAGAGCGCTGTAGCTTTGGATTTGGTGTGTTTCGCAGCACACTGTATTTTAATTGTTTTTCAAATTTGCACCTGGGAATATAGGGAAAGTTCCCTCAAGCTGTGGCTTTAATTTCATTTCTATCTAGCGCAGTAAAAGTTCTTTCTTTGCTTCAAAATGTATACATATTGTTCTGCATTAAAGGTGCCCTCACAGATGTGCAAGTTATCCATGCCATGGGCACGGACACACCCCCATACCATGACAGATGCTGACTTTTGGACCTGACACTGATAGCAGCTTGGATGGTCCTTTTCCTCTTTGGCCTGGAGAACACGACGGCTGTTTTTTCCAAAACTATTTGAAATGTTGATTCATTTAGCGCTGCGGAACCTGTTGGCGCTCTACAAATACCTGATAATAATAATAATAATCAGGCCGTAGATGAGCGTGAAGAGGAAGAGGAAGAGTTGTGGTCTCCATCACCACCAGAAACAGCCTTATCAGCATTGCTTGCTGGACCAGCGGCAACGCAGGAAGAGGATTGTGAGGAAGAGGAGTCAGAGAAGGAATGTGGCTTTGAGGAGGAGGAAGACCAAGCACAACAGGCATCCCAGGGTGCTCGTTGTTGTCACCTATCTGGTACCCGTGGTGTTGTATGTGGCTGGGGGGAAGAAGATACCTTCAGTGAGATCACTGAGGACGCGAAACGGGACATGAGTAGCTCGGCATCCAACCTTGTGCAAATGGGGTCTTTCATGCTGTCGTGCCTGTTGAGGGACACTCGTATAAAAAAGCTGAAGGAGAACGAACTGTACTGGGTGTCCACGCTACTAGACCCCCGGTATAAGCATAAAGTGACTGAAATGTTACCGAATTCCCGCAAGTCGGAAAGGATGGAGCAGTTCAAAAATAAATTAAAAAGTATGCTTTACACAACGTAAAAGGGTGATGTCACAGCACAACAGGAATCTAACAGGGGAGGAGATGAAAGTAATACTCCTCCTCCCACGACCACGCCGGCAAGGACAGGACGCTTTCCAGACGTGTTGTTGATGGAGGACATGCGGACCTTTTTAACTCCTATGCATCGCCACAGCCCTTCGGGATCCAGCCTCAGAGAACGACTCAACCAACAGGTAGCAGACTACCTCGCATTAACTGCAGATCTCAACACTCTGAGGAGCGATGAACCCCTTGACTACTGGGTGTGCAGGCTTGACCTGTGGCCTGAACTATCCCAATTTGCAATCGAACTTCTGGCCTGCCCCGCTTCAAGTGTCCTGTCAGAAAGGACCTTCAGTGCAGCAGGATGTATTGTCACTGAGAAGAGAAGTCGCCTAGGTCAAAAAAGTCTTGATTATCTCACCTTTATTAAAATGAATGAGGGATGGATCCCAAAGGGACTGACATTGGGCGATACATTCGAGTAAAAAAGGCCTGATGAGATGAGCTGCCTTGGGCTAAAAATGGTCCACACGCTGCTGTATTTTATCTTCGAATGCCGGATGACTTGCGTGACTTATCCGCCAACAACTAGGGTTCAAGCCGCAATGTTTTAGGGCACTTTCTAACTGTCAAACAAACATCAATTTTTCTGGCCGCTGCTACAGCAGCGGCTGCAACAATACCTAATTTTTCAGGCCTGTGTAGATGCCTAATTTTATTTTTTTTCAAAACCCAAACCAAAAAAAAGGCACATAACAGGGATTAAACTACTAAGAATAGTACTACTTAACAAACCACTCATATCTGGTGGCACAGTAGATTGCACTCGCAGTGCCCCAAATTTGAAGTAGGAGGACCGACCAAGCATCTTTTTCCATCTCCCGGTTCCTAAAAATTATCTCCGGGTTCCTAAAAACGATGCCATACCTGTACTCGATTGTGCAAAAGGAAGTCATGGCATATGGGGTCTTTCATGCTGTCGTGCCTGTTGAGGGTCGGGGACCCTCATATATAAAGGCTGAAGGAGAACGACCTGTACTGGGTGTCCAAGCATCTTTTTCCATCTCCCGGTTCCTAAAATCCATGCCATATACACGTCCCCTGATAGGGGACGTAACAGGGATTAAACTGATAAGAATAGTACTAGTTAACACACCACTCCTATCTGGTGGCACAGTAGATTGCACGCGGTGCTCTGACAAAATGTAGAAGGACATTTGGCAGACGGACATTTGGCAGACGGACATTTGCCCAACAGGCAGAAAGCTAAAAAATGTTCCGATTTCGGCCGAGGGCAGATACACAGAGTGCTCTGTTCTAATCAGAGCCTTGGGCGCCGCAACTGTCTCTGGGAACCTTACCATGGGTCCCAGACCGCCCGTCTTGTAATTCTCTGTCTGGGAAATTATCTATCTATCAAATCTATCTATTTATCTATCAAATCTATTTATCTAACTATCGTATCTATCATCAAATGTATCTATTGCATCTATTGATCTATGGGGAGTTTGCGGTTGTGCAAATGGACTGTTTGCGGTTGTTTGCCGTACGTTAAACGGGGAGTTTGGTCTGTCACTGTGAAGCGGGCGTAACCCTTACACTACATGAACGATACAACATCATACCTGATGTTTTAAAGCACGTTATTCCAAACAATTTAGGAATGTTAGGTGATTTATGCCCTTTATGGATTAAAAACAGACTCTGCATCAACTATGTAATTTTCCATGGGAGTTTTGCCATGGATCCCCCTCCGGCATGCCACAGTCCAGGTGTTAGTCCCCTTGAAACAACTTTTCCATCACTTTTGTGGCCAGAAAGAGTCCCTGTGGGTTTTAAAATTCGCCTGCCTATTGAAGTCAATGGCGGTTCGCCCGGTTCGCGAACTTTTGTGGAAGTTCGCTTCGCTGTTCGCGAACGCAAAATTTTAGGTTTGCGACATCACTAATGAAGAAATACCTGTTCCATGCACTGGGTTAAAGCCTTGCACTCCCTATACAGTTACATTATATCAGTTGCAAGCATAGTAAAGGTAGTAGGTATGATCAAGCCAGTTAGTTTGTATAAGCTTGTCACTCAACCAGTCTGGGGATTTAACCCATAGGGAAAATGTACAAGCGTTGTTAAATATAGTACACTGTGGTTTATTAAAGCATTCCCCACTGCTCAAACCGAAAGACTGTCACTCAAACCCCAGACTGGTTGAGTGACAAGATTATACAAACTAACTGGCTTGATCATTACCTACTACCTTAACTATGCTTGCAACTGATATAATGTAACTGTATGGGGAGTGCAAGGCTTTAACCCAGTGCATGGAACAGGTATTTCTTCATGCTAAGTCTATCTACTTAAGCCGTAAAGAAAATTAATTGTCAGTACTGCATACTATATTTAATAGTGGTATTATATCTCTATGTTTAGAATAAATTTATAGATTGGCTGAATGAATAAGTTTATTTATACTTTATGCAATTAACTTGAATTAAGGGATATTACCCATTATTGTGATAATACAAGTGTATGCAGGTGGATTAACACGCTGGCAATTCAAGTAGTTAATCTAATAATAAACATTAGTCTTGAGTAGAATCCGCCTTAATATCTGATCAATGAGTCGATTACCAACTATATTAGTGGACGTATTACTTGCTGTTATCATACGCACTGGCTATAAGACTTCTCCACAAATAATAGGGGGAGGCTTAGTCCACTATGAATACACTCGTTCAAATTATCAAATCTACCAACTAATTACTTACAAGACATAAACCAGGTTATGTCAGTTTAGATTGCACACTAGCTAAGGTTTTTATATAAGCTGGGATCCAGGTGTTTTTAGCTTGTGCGCTACACATTAACTTCACTCCACAAACTAAATCAATTTTTATTATTAGTTCAGGAGCCACATAGGGCACTTGATCGTTTGTATCCCCCCACAAACAGCAAACTATAGAGGATATCCAGTACTCAAGCCTATGACACAGTGTTGTCACCTATAACAAACCGATACAACTGTAACCCCTAGCACATTTATTAGAGCAAGTGTTTAGATAACTGCATTTTTATGCAGCCACACTGATTCTTATGCGATCTGTACACCATAGCAGCTTCACAATAACCCAATAGTAACCCTGGTCATTTGACCGATGTTAGGCTCCTGAGTGTGGTTTTAACTTTGTATTTTCCTATTTTATTTTGTGTTGATTTCCATTAATAAAAGATATGTTTTAAAAATCAGAGCTGCAATTGATCACCCAATGAGTCCAGTTGCTCCTCTCTGTTGTCAGTTATTGTCAAATAGTCATTTGTAAGTTGATAATTTATTAACCCCTTGAGTGCTACACATGTAGTCTGTTTTCAAGTGTTGGCCTCTCCGCCTCCCTTGTTTGTTGTTGCTAATTGTATTACTACATAGCACCTCACAATTCCTGTGAATATAATACAGTGTCCATTTATATAATTGGGTAACATAGGGGCAACTAAAACGTACGAGTAGTGCCATTGGTTCTTCTTTTGTTTTCATAAACATATATATCATCTGTACATATATAGATATAGGAAGCATTCTAATACAGTTGAAAATACCCATATGTTCATCAACCCATATACATATATAGTGATAATACATATATCCATAAAGGGTATATATAAACAAACATCCAAAACATAGGTTTAACAGTGATCGTAATAACAGCAGTCAACAGAGCAGTGACCTGAGGATATCAAATTATCTAAAGTTAGGAGAAGATCGAAAATTCCCTAAATCGTGATTCCTGGAAATTGCTATGTTAAAACATGTGAAAACATATGTATTGTTTTAGAAGTTATATCACCTACTTGTGATTCAAAAGCGGCTTGTGTTAGTGATCGGCTATACGCCGCCATCAAGCACCAGTCTCTCCTACTCCATCACAGTAGGTGTAACAATTGGCAACCAATCACGGTATAGAGTAGGCTGGGTCCGGATGATAACAAAATCGTTGTGTAAACAAAAATATCTATACCCTCACCGAGCTTAAGTGAGTAAGCTCGGTGAGGGTATAGATATTTTTGTTTATTGCTGATCTCGATTAACACAGAGGATATGTTTAATGTGGAGTCGGTGAGTTACAGGGCCAGTGCAAGGATTTTTGACCACACAGGCGAGGATACATTTTGCCGCCCCTCCCCGATTACATACCATCCTATTGCTAAATAAAGGGATATGAAACCCATTTTTTTTCTATCATGATTCAGATAGAGCATGACATTTTAAGCAACTTTTTAATTAACTCCTATTATCAAATTTTCGTTCTTTTGGTATCTGTATTTAAAAAGCAGGAATGTAAGTTTAGGAGCTGGGCAGTTTTTGGTTCGGCACCTGGGTAGCGCTTGCGGATTGGCGGCTAAATTCAAATGAAACAGTGGTAACGCAGCATAGCAAATCAAACAGTGGTAGTGCAGCATAGCAAATCAGACAGTGGTAGAGCAGCATATCAAATCAAGCAGTCGTAATGCAGCATAGCAAATCAGGCAGTGGTAGTGCTGCATAGCAAATAAAACAGTGATAGTGCAGCATATCAAATCAGGCAGAGGTAGTGCAGCATAGCAAATCAGACAGTGGTAGTGCTGCATAGCAAATAAAACAGTGGTAGTGCAGCATAGCAAATCAGGCAGTGCGAATGGTTCAGCATACAAAATAAGAACAGTGGTATTGCAGCATAGGAAATCAGGCAGTGGTAGTGCTGCATAGCAAATAAGACAGTGGTATTGCAGCATAGCAAATAAGACAGTGGTAGTGCAGCATAGAAAATCAGGCAGTGGTAGTGCTGCATAGCAAATCAGGCAGTGGTAGTGCTGCATAGCAAATCAGACAGTGGTTGTACTGCATAGCAATGCAGCACAACCACATTCTGATTTGCTATGCAGCACAACTACTGTCTCATTTGCTATGCAGCACATTAGACAGTGGTTGTGCTAAATAGCAGGAATCTGTTGGCGCTCTACAAATAACTAATAATAATAATAATAGAAAATCAGACAGTGGTAGTGCTGCATAGCAAATCAGACAGTGGTTGTGCTGCATTAATGTATTATCCATTTCACTTCATGATTTAATGCAGAACCAATGTTTTCTCCTAGCAAGCGGTAACCATATAGTAGCAGGTCCCCCCACCCAGAAATTACACCTGGGTTCTTCACTTAAGTGAGCATGTGCTAATATAGGGATACAAATCTATTATAGTTTTTTTTACTCATTAAAATATAATTTATTAATAAAAACTTACATCTTCCACTACCCAGGAAAAGAATACTAAAGACATTCAGAAATAAAGTAAGATCAGACATCTGAGCTGCAGTCCTGAGCATGCAACTTCCCACCCTCAGAAGAGCTGCACATATCAATCAAACCCTGAGCCAATCTCCTATGCAAGTGCATGGCTCAGGAGTTGCTATAGCAACCAGGAAAGCACCCGTGCTTATAACACAGCTTTAAATTTTATAATGCTTAGTGTGCAAAATGTAAATTTTTATTACAAATATTTTTAGTAAAAATACACTCTACACTCTTTAAGAGTACATGATTTGTGTATTTGTCACCTCTAAAATGTTAGAGAACACCTTCTTGCACCTGGGCCCTGTGGTTTCTAGTTACGCCTCTGGATGGAGGGGTATCGTCGATCACTAACACAAGCCACTTTTGAATCACAAGTAGGTGATATATCTTCTAAAAATAATACATATGTTTTCACATGTTTTAACACAGCCAACCCCAGGAATCACGATTTAGGGGATTTTGATCTTCCCCTAACTTTAGATTATTTGATATTCTCAGGTCACTGCTCTGTTGACTGCTGTTATTACGATCACTGTTAAACCTATGTTTGGATGTTTGTTTATATATACCCTTTATGGAAATATGTATTATCACTATATATGTATATGGGTTGATGAACATATGGGTATTTTCAACTGTATTAGAATTTTTCCTATATCTCTATGCATACAGATGATGTTGTATATTTTGTTGTTACATGTTGTTACCATGGTGGCCAAGTATACTGAGGCTACAACACACAGATGAAACTCGTTATCTATTAACCAATTGCTGCTGTTTTGGATTCTAGTATCCCATTTTTTGGGGATTGGAGAGTAACCTGTTTGGCATTTGGAGTTCAGTCTGCTGTGCGGCTGAGAAGTCCCAGCCTACCTATATTGCACCTGGAGGTGCTTTCCATCTTGTAAATGTGATCTTACCAAACAACTCTGCTTTACCAAACTGTACTGGGCCATGGTAGTTTGTTTTCTATCCTTACACAGGCACCGGTTGTGATCACCTTGGCACCATCCAAAAATGGGCAACAGTTTGCTTCCATCCAGTGAGCTGGACTAGTGTGAAGTTCAGGCCTGTCCCAATAGCACCATAGGGTGCATCACATTTGTGAGTAGCCATTTATCACACCTTTTTATTACCTGTTTTGGTGGTACTAGGCCATTTAGGCGCCTCTGTTTCCTTCCTTTTTCAAACAAACATATTTAACCTGTCAGTAAATGATTTTAAATATATGTTTTTTCAAAATATTTTTTTAAAATAAAATAAAAATCATAATTTGTTTATGTTATCATCATCAATATAACTGTTCACACGCATGCAATATTCTAAGTTTGGCTTTTTGTGCTTGCCGCGTTAGTGAAGACAGTTTACCTTCAACTCATAATTCGTACTTCTAGTGCAGTTAACACTCTAGAGGAAGAGTTAAAAAAGGTTTAATTATGCATAGCAAACATTTTCGCAGTATACATTCATTATTTATTTTGCCTGCTTTTTCTGTAAAATACCTTGCCCTTGTTTAAAAATTACACCTGTCCCAAGTTCCCTAAAGACATTGAAAAGCAAAATCTGTAACCCGAGTTTATGTCAAAATGCTACTAGCCCTGATTGAGTACAAATAAGGAGGATAAAATAAACAGTCACCAGGATTATTATGTAGGTTTTAAAAAACTTAAAGGGATGGTAAAGTCCAAATTAAACTTTCATGGTTCAGATAGGCAGTGTAATTTTAAACAACTTTCCAATTTACTTTTATCATCAAATTTGCTTTTTTCTCTTGGTATTCTTAATTGAAAGCTAAACCTAGGTAGGGTCATATGCTAATTTCTAAGCCCTTGAAGGCTGTCTCTTATTTGAATGCATTTGACAGTTTTTAACAGCTACAGGGGGTTAGTTCATTTGTTTCATATAAATAACATTGTGCTCACGCACGTGGAGTCAGCACTAATTCCCTGAAATGCAAGTCTGTCAAAATGTTTGGTGTTTACTATCCATTTAATAAAGAGATCATTTTAAATGTTCTTAAACACATTCATTTTGTATGTAGGTATTTCACAATTTATTACTTAAACTGCTCATATAAACTATTCATATATATAATAAAATTACTTTAATGTGTGGGTAGAATTTGTCCATAAAATATGCCCTGTTCTAAGTGATTTGGCTCCTTACTCTGCTTTGGCCTCATACCCACAAATTCCAGGCAATAATTCCAGCATGTCTGAGCAAAGATGATATAATCAGTTACTCACTAATTGTGGTCAACTAACTTGTTCTCATCCAAAGTAAACCTGAATATCTGGTCTGTTAATGTGTCCTGAAGCCTGAAAATGAAGAACCTAGGTTAAGAGGGTACAAGGGACATATGGGGGTTTATTTTTGTATTATTAGCCACACTTACATATGGTTGAAATATCTCAAGGGTTTCATATAAGATTGGAAATAAGTTCTTTATTGCAGGTGCTCATTTTTCTTAGATGTGATCTAAGTATCTCTGGGGTAATGAGGTTCTGGGCATGTTTGCAGGACAAGATTATGGTGTTTGCATTGTGCCACATCTATCATAATATTTTTACCTTTAATGAAAGCATCTCTGTAGTTTAACTGAACGGCATGAAATGAGCACCTAAATCACGTGTGAATGTATTAACCAACCTTAGCAACATAAATGTGCCTTTTTATTGGTGACAATGCCTGTTCAAAGTAATCCTAAAACAGTTTCCCTGTAAGGTATTCTAGGTATACTTTCTGAAATTACAGCCCTGTAAGTATCACTGAGCTTGTTAGAGTAAAACACCAAACACACAGGGCTAGATTACAAGTGGAGAGATATTTAATGCTCTTGCTAGCGTGCTAAATCTGCTACAAGTAAGCTTTTTGCGCACGTCGGGTTAGCGCTCGTATTACAAGTTGAAAGTAAGTTGTAACCCGATGCACTTAAAAAGCAGAACTTAGAATATTCTGAGCGCATAAACGTATTCCCCCATAGAAGTCAATGGAGCAAAAAACTATTACTATCGTGGCAATCTTGTATCTTCCCTTATGTTGCACACCGTCTAAAGAGAATATTTTACACATAGAGACACCCAGCACTCACCAGCTAGCTCACAGCTAAGATAAAATCACAACTGGAAAGGTTAGTTACCGCATCTGGCCAAATGGGAAAAGCGAGCTCACAAAGCCAAACAAACTAAGAACAAAGAAGGAGTGCACAGGTCTATGTAATCACCCAGAAAAATACAAAACACGGAAGGGAACTGCACTCCAAGACCAGACCAGGTACACATCCAGTGACTCAGCAATATCCCAGCCCTGGGTGCTAAATAGCACTCCAAAAAAGCTGTGATGTCACCAGAGCCACAGGCAGTTAACCCCAGTCCGGAATGGGTGCAAGAAACAAGGGGAATTACAAACAAAAAGTAATACAACACATAGAGACACCCAGCACTCACCAGCTAGCTCACAGCTAAGATCAAATCACAACTGGAAAGGTTAGTTACCGCATCTGGCCAAATGGGAAAAGCTCAGGCACCACGTCAAGGTCATTTCCACTGCCTGAGTCCCTAACACAGCCACACCATGCAAGCTCACAAAGCCAAACAAACTGAGAACAAAGAAGGGGTGTACACGTGTGTGTAATCACCCATAGAGATACAAAACACGGAAGGGAACTGCACTCCAAGACCAGACCAGGTACACATCCAGTGACTCAGCAACATCCCAGCCCTGGGTGCTAAATAGCACTCCAAAAAAGCTGTGATGTCACCAGAGCCACAGGCAGTTAACCCCAGTCCAGAATGGGTGCAAGAAACAAGGGGGATTACAAACAAAAAGTAATACAACACATAGAGACACCCAGCACTCACCAGCTAGCTCACAGCTAAGATAAAATCACAACTGGAAAGTATATATGTATATATATATATATATATATATATGTGTATATATATATAAATATATATATATATATATATATAGAGAGAGAGAGAGAGAGAGAGAGAGAGAGAAAGAGAGAGAGAGAGAAAATAACTCATTGTATAGTTCATTAACAAATCTAGACAGGCCCGAAAGCTTGTTTTTCGCATAGAAAACCTATGAATTACATTGTTTCCAATGCAGCAAAGGATTCTTTACCTCCCCCTAATTTTAAATGTTGTTGTATTTTGCCCGGAATCAACTTCACCCAGCAGTGATTCAAACCTTCTGCCAGTTGATGAGTAGCAATAACTATGAAACAGTCTGTCCTGGGATGGTTATGAATCACTGCACTAACCCTAGCTAAGCTTATAAGCTGTGTGAACAGTGATGCTTTGGCGTAAAGGGAATCTGCTAAAAAGCAGACTTGAAGTAAAAAGGTGTGTCATTGTGGACCTAATTTGCATATCTTACCCAGAATCCTTTGCTGCATTGGAAACAATGTAATTCAGAGGTTTTCTGTGGGAAAAACAAGCCTTCTGGCCTGTCTAGATTTGTTAATGAACTACACAATGAGTTATTTTCTCTATATTTTGTGCGTAGTGGAGGATTTTAAACTCACCTTTTACCTCTCCCTAATTTTAAATGTTGTTGTATTTTGCCCGGAATCAACTTCACCCAGCTGATGAGTAGCAATAACTACGAAACAGTTTGTCCTGGGATGGTTATGAATCACTGCACTAACCCTAGCTAAACTTATAAGCTGTGTGAACAGCGATGCTTTGGCGTAAAGGGAATTTGCTGAAAAACAGACTTGAAGTAAAAAGGTGTGTCATTGTGAACCTAATTTGCATATCTTACCCAGAATCCTTTGTAATTCAGAGGTTTTCTGTGGGAAAACCAAGCCTTCTGGCCTGTCTAGATTTGTTAATTAACTACACAATGAGTTATTTTCTCTATATTTTGTGTGTAGTGGAGGATTTTAAACTCACTTTTTACCTCCCCCTAATTTTAAATGTTGTTGTGTATATATATATATATATATCTTTAAACATGTGTCATGATACAATCATGTGGAGTAGTTGATACCTGGATTGGCTAACCCACAGTGGTGGTATTGTGGTCTCAGCCTGAAAAGGGTTAATGTGAATTGCTTTTTCTTTGTGTGAAATCTGTTTTCAGAAAAGCTGTAAGCTGAGACTCCCCGCTCCTTCCCCCTCCTTAGCCTGTCACAAATTTCAGGTGGTGTTCTTTGTGTAACTGTGTGTAGGAATGCAAAACGCTCCCTCCCTTGGAGAGTGATACTGGGAGCTAAGACTTGTTGCATTGGCTGAACTCGTCGTAAATTATAACAAGGGTGGTGTCTTTGACAAGACAAAGAAACTTTGAGTTTTAAACTTGATGTAACAGAAAGGCTGGGGTAGAAGTGCCCTGGGACCCAAGCCACTAACATCATGATTAGCAGTTCTCCACATATCTAAAGGAACTTGGTAATAAGTTGGATATTGTATTTCTATTAAATTGTAACTTTGTAACTGTATGTTGTTTTGAATGTCTTTATAATTTCGCACTGTGTAACCTGTTTTGATATTTTTGGTATTAAACACATAGAAAATCTAATTTTGTCTTTGGGCTCTAATATCTGAATTCACACTCCTGTTGAGACAAGGTTAAAGGTACTTTACCTAATTGTTAAATTGTGTGAGTTTTTGGCGGTCCCAAAATGCCCCTTTAATTTAGAAGTTTTGGTGGTGGCAGAAATTGTTAATTAGAGCAGTGTGGACAGGATTTGGGGGTTAATGTGGTGTCCCTTTAAGGTCCTTTTGTAGGGTTACAAGGTTAAGGGAACCAGAGCTGTGTGCTATTAACCCCTTCATGTCCACACCCCTCAATTGTGACATTGAAAAGCTTTGATTCATCACAACATGTATATGTATGTATCTCTATGTTTAATCCCTTTTGCCTGCCTTTTTGTTTTTCGAACACCTGAAATCTCATATCTTTGAGCCCTTATAACTTTTTTATGCAATATTTTTTTTGAATACTTTTTATTAGTGTTATTATGAGTGTAACTGTACTATTGAAGTGCGAAGTTGGTTACACTAAACTTATCTTCTTAAGGTAACAACTATGCTACAATGATAGTAGTAATAACATTTACTGAGTACCCCAACTGGAGTCAGTGTATTATAAGTGATTTGATCCACTATTTGTACAAATTATTGGAGATTTAGCAGGGTATATGTAATCACTAATTGTTGTGGGTATTGTAATAGTGTAGCAAAACAAACCTGTAATATGACTAATATACTGTACACAGCGTTGGATGTGTGGGGCATGATACAGTATAGCCCTTCCGGCAATCACTGTGAGTGGAGTAAAAGTTATATCAACTTGTTTAGGATGACTGACATTAAGCCCAATAGGGAACTACTGGGCGAATGATTTGGTATGGAAACTGTGGATATTTTACTTATATGTGTCTAATGTAAAGCATCATTATTCCACTACTAGACAATATCTATTTTACATGCTTAAAGGGATAGTAAAGTCCAATTTAAATTTTCATGATTCAGATAGAGCATGCAATTTTAAATAACTTTCTAATTCACTTTTTATCATCAAATTTGCTCTGTTCTCTTGCTATTCTTAGTTGAAAGATACACCTAGGTAGGCTCATATGCTAATTTTTAAGCCCTTGAAGACTGCCTCTGCATTTAACAGGTTTTCACAGCTAGAGGGCGTTAGTTCATGTGATTTATATAGATAACACTGTGCTCATGCACTTGAAGTTATTTAAGAGTCAGCACTAATTCCCTGAAATGTAAGTCTGTCAAAAGATCTGACATAAGGAGGCAGTCAGTAGAAGCTTAGATACAAGGTTTTATAGAGGTAAAATGTATATTTCTATAACTGTGTTAGTTATGCAAACCTAGGGAATGGGTAATAAAGGGATTATCTTTCTTTTTAAACAATAAGATTTTTGGTGATTACTATCCCTTTAATAGACGTAGTGGTCAGAAATAAGTTATAACAAATGGCCTTTTATGATATCACTGATTCTATCAGAATGAAATGACAGCTGCCTATTTAGCCCCTGATATAAATATTATGTGTTATTATTATTATTATTATTATTATTATTATGTCACCGTCAGTGCTCTAATTGATATTCACTCGTATTTTGGAGAGTATCTTCATATATTTACTAGTAACCCCACATGTAAATAAACATCAGATCGGATTGTCATAGGCACTTGTTTACCTTCACAGACTCCTACCCTATCAGCAATAGCTGCCGCCCACTACACAACATGCCATAATTCCTCATTGGTTATTTGAGAATACGTAAGATGGATGCAACCCCTCCCATTGGTTTTTGAGGGGGTGTGGCACTCGGATTCAGTTCTAATTGGCTATGTTGGTGATCAATAGTGTTTAAAAGGCAGCAGCCTTCTGAGCTTCAGCTTGTTTATTATTTTCAACATTGAGAAAGGCCAGGTAACGGCTGAAACGCGTTTGTTGCTACTTTCACAGTTTAGGTCACTCCTATCACCTGAAGCCGATGCTTCCAGTTATCGGACAGGAATAATGTATTTTTTATGTGTTTTGTGACACTTTTTTTCTCACGTAACAGTTAATCAGAGCTCTGAAGTTGTTTTAATCATTCTAGTGAAAATCGCTATTGCGCTAAAGAGAATGCATTTACTTTCAACCAGTGGTGTATTTAGGTTTTGTGCTGCCCTAGGCACTCAAATTCTGCTGTGCCCCACCCCCCACCAAAGTTTTTAGGCGGTTTTTCGGCCATAATATTTTTTGGTGAGGGTATAATATGACTTTTTTTTAGGAAATGTTCACCAGGACTTGCAGGGGTGTATGTGTGATCAGGGTCATCCTCCATACATTCCAGGCAACAGTCAGTGCTGCTATTTAGGTCTGTAACACTCACACAGAGACAAAAAACTATTATATCATAAATATGTTGTGTTGTTAATAGTTCCATCAGGGACCAACCTACATACATGCCAGCCCCAGGCAACAGTCAGTGGCACAGTGCTGCTATATTAATTACATTTATTTTGTTCAGTGACCGTCACCCACCTGAGCGCTTTTGCTCCACTCAGCCAGTCTGACCTACATACATGCCAGGCAACAGTCAGTGTGGCACAGTGCTGCTAGCCTGATATTTATTTTATTTTATATTATAATTTATTTTGTTCACTGTAGACAATGACCATCATCCACTTGAGCTCTCTCAGCCAGTCCGCCACTGCCGCTAATGTAAGCTAGCTGCCAGCTACAACTCTTCAGCCCGGCCAAACTCGATTGTTGGTGGGAGGACGTCACATGATGTCGGCGGCAAGCTGGACCGACCGAGTCAATTTTTTTTTAAAAGTATATACACTAGACTAGTGCAGCGGCTGGGGGCAATAGACCAAAAGTGTTGCCCCCTCCAAAAGTGCCACCCTTAACACCCTTGCTTTCAACTTGTAATACAAGCATTAAGCCTGACACTTGCAAACACCCACGAAAAAACACTTTTTGCTAGCATGTAATCTGGCCCACAATTTGGTAAACAAAATCTAAAACCCAATCCTATTACATCTGTCTCTTCGATAACATAGTTTAGATATTAGATAAAGGCACACCTTAAAGGGATATTTATTATGAATAAAAAAATAGTTACAGTACATTTACAGAAAAAAGAGAATTAAAGGGACAGTATTCACCATTTTCATATAGCTGCATGTAATAGACGCTACTATAAAGAAGAATATGCACAGATACTGATCTAAAAATCCAGTATTAAAGCCTTTAAAAACTTATGTAGAAGCTCCCAGTTTAGCTCTGTTAAAAAGGAAAGCTGGAACACCCACTGAAAGTGATTCTATAGCAAACAAAGCAGACACTCCCCCCCCCTTCTCTGCATATGAAAAGACTCTTTACACAAACAGGAACAAGCTGGAGTAGGTATACATCAGTATTCTTCTAAAACTTTGGGGCTTGGTTAGGAGTCTGAAAATAAGCGCAATGTTATTTAAAAATAAGCAAAACTATACATTTAGGAAAAAAAAAAAAAAAAAAAGCTGTGTAGGCTATATAAATGGATCATCTACAAAACAAAATAACAGGATCTATTACTTTACCAAAAAAGCTTTCTGTGCCAAGGGAGACTGGAGAAAGAAATGTCCATCAACAGAATTGTCCTTGATTCCCAAGTGAATGACACAGTTTTAAAGGAAAATTCCGGTCAAAATTTAAATGCAAATAGATAAATTACATTTTTAAATAGAAACATATTTGTAATGTACATGTATTGTCAAAAATGCTTCTAGTAAAGTTATCATTGTTTTAGTGTTAGCATTTCTCTCTACATGTGCACGTGAAGCATAGCTAGATATTCTCCATGCACCAGAATTTAAAATACTGCAGTTGCTTAGAGCGCCAGTGGGGCTTGTATGATGTCAGCAATTTACAAATTGAGTCATTACCAGATGGTACGAGCACCTTAGGCTTTCTGAGCAAATGCTGTGTTTAAAGGGATACTAAACCCAATTTTTTTCTTTAATAATTCCGATAGAGCATGCAATTTTAAGCAATTTTATAATTTACTCCAATTATCATTTTTTCTTTGTTCTCTTGCTATCTTTATTTGCAAAGCAGGAATTTAAAGCTTAGGAGACGGTCCATTTTTGGTTCAGACCTGGGTAGCACTTGCTGATTGGTGGTTAAAATGTAGCCACCAATTAGCAAGCGTTATCGAGAGTTGCAGCTTGGATACTTTATATATTTTAGTGCTCTTTCCTTACATTTCTAATCTCCTAAAATGGGCCGGTGCCTAAGCTTTAGATTACTGCTTTTCAAATAAAGAAAGCAAGAGAACAAAGCAAAATTGATAATAGGAGTAAATTAGAAAGTTGCTTAAAATTGCATGCTCTTTTAAATCATGAAAGAAAAAAATTGGGGTTAGTATCCCTTTAAAATGCTAATGCACGGTGCATACTTGAATACAATTTTTTACACAGATATAGCTTTTATTAAAATGATTTTTGCTAATACATGTATATTGCAAAAATGCTTCTATTCAAAGCTGAAATGCATCCACGTGGATTCCAATTTTAGCTGGAATGCTAAGTAAAATTAAACATTAAATACATTTTTTTGGCTGAATTTAGATTTCAACCTAATCTCCTTTCAGAGAGAGATCAAGAATAACATAACTAACATCTAAAACCTTTTTTTAAATGATACTGAATCACGTTGTGGGACCATATGGATTAAAAAAAATGAACCCACACCAATATGATATTGTTATGACACCTCCCAGAGGTCTTCTGGGGCTAGGAGATTGAGGCTATGTGAGGGAGACATGTGGGGAGACCAGTGGCCAATAGGGTGGAGTCGCTGGTGTTCTGTGGAATGTTGGAACTACCTGATTTCACTGAGGAAACTGGGACATTTTCCCATTAAAGGAGGGTTGCAAGAGGGTCATTGGGGCAGAGCTCCCTGGTTATGACAATCCTGCAGTGCCCAGAGAGGTTAGGGGCTCTGCAATTCACATAATCATCTGCAAAGTACACAAAATCTGAAATCACCTGCACAGTCCAGCAATTTCCACAGAATGCCTTATTGTTGAATAATTAAAAAGATTTTAATAAGTACATGGGCCACTGGCCTTTTATAAGGAGCACTATAAGATTTGCACATCAAATATAAGGAGTGGCTCCCCAAACAGCTCTGATCTATGCAATGCTTCTGAAGTCTTATTAAAGGGACAGTAACAATAAATACAAACCACAAAATCAAGTACTATATTGGGTTATTATTAGCTGTATATTGCTGCTTCTTCAATTCCACAATTAAAGGCAAATCTGTTTTCTTTTAAAAAGACTAAAATACTAAGGGGGCTCCCTTGTGTTACCTTCCTATGTACACCCTTGTTTTTCAGTTGGCATATATGCACAGAGGGGATATCAAAGGCCAACATGTTGCTGGTCCCTCTGCAGATGCATAGTAAGCAACATATGTAAGTATGCATACTGAGGGACATTACTACAATACAGTATACTACTTGCTATTGTTTATGTGTATGTCTCTTTAAAGGTGTATTTCAAGTAAAAGCAGGAAAATAAAAACCTAAAACAGAGATGGATGGAAGTTAACCACTGGGAAAAAAAACCCAAATCTTAAGCAATAGAATATTCCTTCAAATATTCCCTATTGGCAAATACTACTATGTGCTGTATCCCAACTTGTTCATAGGAGCAGTGTAACACAGGGTCCTTGCTGTGCAGCTGAAAATGAAACACACGAGTCAGGTATTGGCAGCAAAATATTATTGTATAGAGCTATTTCTAGACATTCCCCATAAGGGTGGATAAACATTTTAGATATTGGCCAGAATATTTTTGCAGCTCAGGCATCAAAAATATATTTTAAAAGAACAAAACAGGTTAAGGGTTGCCCTAAAAAAAGCAATGGGATTGGCTTATTCTGAATGTCATTTTCTAATGGTTTGCACACTGTCTTTTGATGCTGTTGACTGTGCAGAGAGACAGCCTGCTGGTCGGCAGACTTGACAGACAGCTACTTAGGAGAACACTAGGACTTTATTTAAGCTAACACTGGCGCATTCTCTTACTTTTACTACTGCGCTTCCTGTTTAGCTTGCAAAGGTCAACATCAAGAGCACTGAGGGTATACATCAGAAAGGCCAAAAAACCTGGGGTGGGCAAGCCTTTCAACTACTTTCATAAACACTTCCAGATTTTCTTTACATCATATACAATCTTAACTCTGATCTGCAAAGAGTAAGGGCAAACGCTCAGAGAATAGACAGCTTAGTTCCTCTGTGCTGATGGCATTGATGAGAACCAGGAAGGCTGAATGTGCTGCTGTTCTTCACTAATGTTTTAAAATGTCTTTAAACAAAAAAATGTTAAACTACAGGATCTCTTCCTGAATGGTAGAAAATAAAATAGCTTAGCAGGTAATTCATAAAACTATCACATAGGAAGAGATGGAAATGACAGGATCAACAGGAATCTTTCATGGGATTACTAAGGCTATTCATTTTAAGAGGTGATACGATGACTTGTGTGCAGTGATTATTACTTTTTTTGTTATTATGAATGATCGTTGCAGTGAGGAGCTGAATCAAGTCCCAACTGAAACTTTCTATTGTACGAAGGTTCTATATAGAAGGGGTATTGGATACATAGGGATAGGCTTTTAGCAGAAGTTGGTAGGGCACATATGGAAATCATAAACTGTAACGTAAATTCCTATGTACAGCTTAACCCTCACTTTAAAAACGATATAAATGGACAGTAAACACCTTGTAATTACAAGCTTGCTCTGCAGTCTTAGGAGAAATGAACATAGTGGGTGGGTTTGTAAAATGTTTTGAATGTATTAACATCTTCTTTGCCCGTAACGTTTTTTCAATAGCGAAACTCCACCTACTACTTGTTATGTTTGGAGGAGCCAATAAGGATTTGTTGATGGAGAAGACAAAGATAACCATAGTCATTAGAGCAAAATATGTATTGTTTTTTTAGTTTGTTATCTGATAATCTCTGCTGGAGACACTTTGGGACAGAAATGTGACAGGATTAGTTTTGGGAACCCTGCCATGAGCAGAACTGGAATCTCTCAATTTTTAGGCTTAAAAGGACATAACATTTACATTTTTCTTTCATGATTTAGACAGAGAATGCATTTTTAAACAACTTTCTAATGTACTTCTATTATCCATTTCTCTTTGTTCTCTTGTTCTCTTTTGTTGCTAAGCTATTTTATTTTCTACCATTCAGGAAGAGATCCTGTAGTTTAACAATTTTTTGCTTAAAGACATTTTAAAACATTAATGAAGAACTAATCCGGCTTCCTCCAATCACAGCATGGCCTCAGGCAATGATTCCCGTGGGGGGGGGGGGGGAAGCCGTGATTGGAGGAAGCCGGATTAGTCATTGCTGACGTGTGAAGAGAGGATCTCTGGGTGGGGGAAGCTGCTCTGGCTGTGAAAAGAACAAAGGTAAGTTTTTAAACTAAACGGCTGCTTTCTAAACTTTGATGAATGAAAGTGCCCCTGTTTTTAATAGTAATTTTAAAAAACGGTCTTTCATTCACCAAAGTTTATCTTCACTTTAAATTCGGCCCCAAATGTCAGCAGTTTTGCAAGAGCACTAGATGGCAGCACTATTTTCTACCATGAGTGCTCCAGATGCCTACCTAGGTAGTTCTTCAACACAGAATATCATGGGAACGAAGCAAATTTCATAATAGAAGTAAATTGGAAAGTTTTTTTGAATTGTATGCTCTGTCGCATTCACAAAATAAATTTTTGGGGTTTTAGATCCCTTTAAAAACAAGAAAATGAAAGGCAAGATAAATAATACAAGTAGGTTGCAAGCTTGTTTTATTGCACATAATTAAACATGATTGTGAAAAAATTGATAGTGCAAGTAAATTGTAAAGTGTCTTAAAACTGCATGATCTATCTAAATCATAAAAGTTTATTTGGACTTGAGTGTCCCTTTAAGTGTTGTATTGAAGCACAACCCAAAATACTGCTATGAAATGTAGCACTTTTTAGGTCCTGAAGTAAACCATTATTATTAATCATGTAGCACAGAACTGCATGAAGAACTCTTCTACTTCCGCACTATTGACTTAGCGATCGAACATTATCGCTTTATTGCGCACTCCTATATAAGTGAATTAGGGGAAGAATTTAGCACAGCTGCACTATCGGACATGCAGATTTTAGTGTGCCATAGACTATCGCACAAGCAATAAAAAATACATTTCGACTTGAATTATGAGAGCAAAAATATAATTGTTGTCCGTGCAATGTTAAGACAAAATACTGATAATATTTTTGTGCTCCACTTGCAATCTAAGCCTTTAGATCCAGATCTCAAAAGGGTTTGCTGTAAATATACAATATATAGCAAACTATTATGAGTGAGAAGGAAAAAATATGTACTTTAATATTTATTTATTATTAGCTCTTTATAATTTTTTGCCTAATTACAAATATTTAAAGGGACAGTCTACTTGTACATTTTTATTGTTAAAAAGATAGATAATCCCTTTAATACCCATTCCCCAGTTTTGCGTAACCAATACAGTTATATTAATATACTTTTTACCTCTGTGATTACCTTGTATCTAAACCTCTGCAGACTTGCATTTTAGCCAAATAGTGCCGACTCCTAAATAACTCCACCGAAGTGAGCACAGTGTTATCTATATAACACACATAAACTAGCACTGACTAACTGTGAAAAACTGTCAACATGCACTGAGATAAGAGGCAGTTTTCAACAGCTTAGAAATCAGTTTGAGCCTAGCTATGTCTAGCTTTAAAAACAGAATACCAAGAGAACAAAGCAAATTTGATAATTAAAGTAAATTGGAAAGTTTCTTAAAATTGCATGCCCTATCTGAATCATGAAAGTTTAATTTTGACTTGACTGTCCCTTAAAATACATTTTAAACGGACATGATGATCAAAATGTTGTTTGTTCCAAACAGACATTTTGAAAAAAAATACAGATGGGAAACATTGTCTCAACAAGTCTGGTCTGCTCACATTTCCTATAAAGAGTAAGTTCAGGGGCGAAACTACAGGGGGTGCACCCCTGAGGGTTGGGACCCAGCTTAAAAAAAAAAAAAAAAATATATATATATAATTTTTTTTTTAATAAAAAACGTTAACCTACCACTGCCTGCACTGATATCATGTGAGTGTGACATGACTACAGGGGTTAGTGTTTCTGTTTTACCCATTGGTGTTTATGTGTGTGTGTGTATGGTGTGTATGTATGTGACTGTGTGTGTATTTATGCATGTATGTATGAGTGTATGTTTGTGGAACCAGCAAATTACAGACCTTGTTACTACAGCATTGGTGGGGCAGGGGGTGAACAGTGTCATTATACAGTACCACTATATACAGTATGGGGGGTGGACCATGTCACTGACTACTGTGGTCACTTTATAAAGTACTGGGCGGGTAGTGTCAGGCCAGCCATCTCACCGACGGATTACAGACTGTGTCACTAACTTACTATATACAGTTCTGGGGGGTTAAATAGTGTCACTATATATATATATATATATATATATATATATATACAGTAATAGGGGGTCAGACCATCTCACAGACTGTGGGCACATGGTACCTCCTTTTGCAGACATGTAATCTGATTCACATTTTTTTTCTGTGTTAAATGTAAAAAAAAATAAAAAAATATTAAATTCACCTTTTTTTGGAGGGGGGAGGGGCAGTGGGGGGCCCCTTCTTAGATTCTTGCACCTGGGTCCTGTGGTTTCTAGTTACGCCTCTGAGTAAGTTTAATTATTTAGTACCATAGCCTTATGCTTAAATGAGAAATCTTTTTTTTTTTTTAATGGATGTTCCAGTGCTGAATAAACCAGCTTTTCCTGTGGGAGTTGTCCCTGTCTACCAGTGAATTGTAGAGTCATAGGACTCAACCACAGTCATGTATTTACTGTCAGTTTCACTTTATATTTAAACAGCTTTTACTTGTACCTTGTTTAACTACTGTTCTTTACGTTACACTATATTTCTGAAACATATCCCTTTAAAGCAATATTCCCGCAAAAAAAAAAAAAAAGTAAAATAGAGCCGATGAATAGCTTACATAGTAAAATGTGCATTAGAAGGGTCCATGCCTACCAGTTGCAATTATCTTGTGAAATTATTTTTTTTTGCCATTAAAACACCTACTACCTCACATGGGAAGAATTTTACACCTGAATTCCAACCAGTAAGCTGCTTTTTAAAAGGATTTTGTGGTTTTTTTTTATTCTACTCCTTGGACCTCACATTTTTGCACATGCTCAGTTGCCATATAATTAAACCAAGTTGTTTTAAAGTTGAAAATACTCTTTAAAACTATGAACTTTCAATACAAATTATAATCTACTTTCTAATGAGAGAAACACACAAATAATATATTTTTCTAAAAATGTCCAGTGTGACAGGTATTATAGTCAATGTTGTATAGTACTCTCTATCTGCTGTTCTCCTCTTCAGAGGGCTCATTTAAGTTGTAGACATCTGTGCCTCGATCACATAATTGGCGATGTGCGCAAAAATCAGCGTCACCAAATTTTTCTCTAACCGAGCGATCACAAACCCGGGGCAGCAGACAAGTTACATGCGCAGATTTTACATGGAATGCACAATTTTTACTCTCATAAATAAACTAACATAGAACTGGCGTCCACATTCGGTATCACAAAGTCAGCATATGGACTTACTCATGCAGAATGGATATATTTTACTCCATTTTCAGCTTGCCACACATAGGCAGGTGCAGCAACCCTTCCGCACAGTAAAAAAGCAGCATAACTCCCTGGAAGTCTTAACAAACACCTAACGCATGTGCAATCACATACATTTTATCCGCACATATCAAAAAGTTAAACCTAAAATAAACACTAATTAACATTATTAATCCCTAAACCGCCATCACTAAGTACCTAATTAAACTATTAACCCCTGAACGGCCATCCCCCACAACGCAAAGTATCTAATTAAACTATTAACTCCTAAACCGCCACCCCCCACAACGCAAAGCATCTAATTAAACTATTAACCCCTAAACTGCCATCCCCACAACGCAAAATATCTAATTAAACTATTAACCCCTAGACTGCCATCCCCCCATAACGCAAAGTATTTAATTAAACTATTAACCCCTAAACCGCCATCCCCCCAATGCAAAGTATTAAATTAATAACTAAACCCCCTAACCTAACACCCCCTAACTTAACCCCCATTAAAATACACATAAATAAAATTAAAATATACTAACTACCTTTAAAAAAAATTCAAAAAAACCCTACATTACAAAAAAAACCTAACATTACAGGAAATAAAAAAGCCTCACATTATAGAAAATAAAAAAAGTCTAACATTACAGAAAATGAAAAAACTTTACAATTACATTACAAAAAAACACCCTTGCAAAAAAATAACAAACAAAATAATAATAATAAAAAAGATTCCTATTCTAATAAAAAAAACACCACAATATTAACCACCCATCTACAAATAAACTACCAATAGCCCTTAAAAGGGCCTTTTGTAGGGCATTGCCCTAAAGTTAACAGCTCTTTTGCAAAAAAAAAAGAAATTAACCCCTAACATTACAACCCCTAATCTACCCATTGCCCCGAAAAGGGCATTAAGATGGGCATTGCCCTTTAAAGGGCATTAAAGCAGCTTTCTTCTTATTACTATTATTTTTTTTATTTTTTTTTAATTTTTTTTTCAAACAAGCTTTATTAAATCAATAGAAAAGCATAACAGACATAAAGGACCATGCAGTTTTGTGCAGTTAGCAAGATTATGTATACATATTTGTCTGAGACAAGAAGTGTAGGATGAATCTTGTGAAAAAGTCTATTGCGAGACAAAAAGTCTTTAGAGGACCCCGCCGATGGTCAGCCTGGGTTCGCTCCGTGTCAACAAACTTAATGCATCTCTTGTCCTTAGGCACATTTGCATGGCTCTCCGCTATTTTATAGCTTGATTTTCCAACAAAAAGTTATAAGTAAACAAACTAAGATACCAAATGTTAACATTTAGATAATATTAATTACTCATCTAAAATAAAAAATATTCACCGGTTAGATAAGAGATAGCTAGCATAGGAAGAGAAAGAAGAGAGGGAAGGTAAGGGAGAAAAAAAAAGGGGGGGGGGGAGGGGGCCAGACTAATGCCAAAGGACAATGACTATTTTGACTATTTTAATTCCAAATGGACATCATCATGTCGTAAATGGCTGACTGATTGCTCATTGAGTAATGCAGCTTTTCCAGTGCCAGTAGCTCATCCACAGCAGAGCGCCATTCCGAGACAGTTGGAGTCTCCATTGACTTCCACAATCTGGGGATGAGCCGCTTAGCTCCCGTAAGCATTATCAGGAGAAGGGCCCGTCTCTCCCTTGCCATTTGTTTGGGGAGGTGCAAAAAGAGGATGGTTTCAGGTGTGAGTGGTATTTTTATGTTTAGTTTCTCCGTCATTTCCCCGATAACTGTCGCCCAGTAGTTAGTTAGCTTGGGACAAGCCCACCAAATATGTAACAGTGTGCCTGTCTCGCCACAGCCCCTCCAGCAGGCCACCGAGGCCATCGGAAAAAAGCGATGTAGTCTAAATGGTGTATAGTACCATCTAGTTAGCAGTTTGAGCTGTATTTCTTGAACTGTAGCAGAAACGGAGGAGCATTTCACCATGTGAAATGATTTCAGCCATTCATCTTCCTTGATTGTGTTGTGCAGATCCTTGTTCCATGCTCTAGTGTATGTCGGGAGTTGTGTGTCTGGTGGGGTGAGTAGTATTTTATATATATTAGAGATTAATCTTTTTGGCGGTGTGAGGCTTGTACAAAGAGATTCATATGGAGTGAGTTCTCTGTCAAAGTCCTTTTTGTGTTTGTGATGTGTTAAGTAATGATACAGTTGGTGGTATCTCATCCAGGATGAAAAAACATTACCGTGGCATTTCGCCATTTCCTGCTGGGGTCTGAGTCTACCGTCTGCCAATGCAGAGTGAATCGTACAATGTCTCAGGCTGCACGGGGTTTGGGAGCGTCTACTCAGTGTGAAATAGGGAATCTCAGGGTTCTCTAGTATTGGGATCAGTGGCGAGGAGTTGGTGGATATGTGAGTACTGGTGGCGATAGTTCTATCCCACTCTAGGAGGGTTTCTGAAATCAAATGATATCTGTGTAGAATTTTGGGGCGTTTGAGTGGTGGGATTCAAGCCAATGAGGCGACATTATTATAATGAAGAATCTGTCCGTCTATTCTAACCCATTGTTTTTGTTGTGTGTTATGTGCCCACTCTGTTACCCTTTGGAGTAATATGGCCCTTCTGTACAATGCTAGATTTGGAAAGCCCAGACCCCCTCTGTCTCTGGGGAGGTAAAGTGTCTTTTTGGGTATTCTAGGTTTCACTCCCGTCCATATGAACTGTTCTAATGTTCTCTGGAGGTTGACAAAATAGTCCTTTGGTAACTGAATAGGGAGAGTTTGCAATACAAGAATTCGTGGTAGGATGTTCATCTTAATAAGACTTGTCTTCCCCAACCACAACAAGGATTTATTCCTCCATGAGGATAAATCATTAATTATTTCTTTTCTTAGGTTAATGTAATTATTTCTAAAAATGTCAGAGGGGGCGGCTGTCAAGTATATGCCTAAGTACTTCAATTTGGTTGGTGAGAGTGGTACTTTGTAGTTCATAGTTAGGAATTGGATTCTTTCGGAGGAGGAGTTAACATTGAGAAGTTCTGATTTGGATAAATTTAATTGGAAATTAGAAAGTTTTCCAAATTCCCCTAGTTCCCTGAGGAGTTCAGGAATCAACGTTTCAATATTGGTAAGAGTATAAAGAACATTGTCTGCATACAACGCCTGTTTATATTCAGTATCTCCAATGCGGACTCCCTCAATTATAGGATTGAGACGTATATTTGGTGCCAATGCTTCTATTGAAAGGGTAAATAGCAATGGGGACAGTGGGCAGCCTTGCCGTGTTCCATTAGATATGGAAAAGGTGTTAGACAATGTTCCATTAATTTTGATCTGTGCGTTTGGAGATGAATATAGTGAAAAGACCATGTTGAGGAAAGAGTCCCCAAAATTCATGGCCCTCATGACCCGATGCAGAAAAAGCCAATCGACCCGGTCGAAGGCCTTCTCCGCGTCAGTCGAAAAGAGTGCCATAGGCACTCCCTCAAATTGTGTATAATTTAGTATTTGGATCACTTTGGTGGTGTTGTCACGTGCTTCCCTACCCACCATGAATCCCACTTGATCCGTGTGTACAAGATTTGTTAGGTGTTTATTTAGGCGATTTGCTAATATTTTGGCCAGAATTTTGATATCTAGGTTCAAAAGGGAGATGGGCCTAAAATTTGACGGGGAGTTGGGGGGCTTACCCGGTTTGGGTAAAACAGTGATATGCGCTTTGAGCATTGATTCAGATAATGTTGGATGTTCTATTAAGTTATTAAAAAGTTGGAGCAACAGTGGCCCTAGTGTCTCCTTAAATGTCTTATAATATGTTAAAGAAAAGCCGTCTGGGCCTGGGCTTTTACCGCTAGGGAAATCTTTAATAGCCTGTAAAAGTTCGTCTAGGGTGATGCTCGAGTTTAAAATATCTCTTTGTTCAGGATCTAACTGCGGCAAGTTTAGTGTCTCCAGATATTGATCAATCAATTGACTCTTGATGTGTCTGCAGGAGGGTGTGAAATGTCTGCTGACTGGCCGATATTGTACAGTGTCTGGTAGTAGGAGTGAAAAGAATTGGCTATTTGTTTGCTACCTTTTATCACAGAACCATCTGGGTTCTGCAAGAAGTGAATGTATGTTTTGAGCTGCTTTCTACGTACAGCTCTAGCGAGCAATTTACCAGGTTTGTTGCCACCTTCGTAGTATTGTTGCTTCAAATTAAGGGTTTTACGGTGGTATGCCTCTAGAAGAAGTCTTAAGGGCCTTTCTGGCAGTGCCTAAGGCTTCTTTAGTGTCAATGTCTAGTGGATTGTCTTTGTGTTTTCCTTCCAATTGTGTTATAGTTTGTAAAAGATGGGTATGTTTTAGTCTGTTTTGTTTATTAATGCGCGCTTTTATTTGAAGAAATTCCCCTCTAATTACGCATTTATGCGCTTCCCAAACATTCGTGAGTGAAGTTTGTCGAGGGTCGTTATGTGTTAGGTAGTCCGTCAGAGATTTTTGAATTTCTGCAATAATAATGGGGTCATTTAGGAGGAAATCATCAAGTTTCCATACATACGTCGTGGGGGGAAGATCTGGCCACTGAACTGAGCATGTGACCGGTGCGTGGTCCGACCAAGTTATAGGTCCTATGGTACAGTCGGTGACCATGTCTATACCATTCGAATCTGTGAAGAAATAGTCTATACGAGAATATTTGTTATGGGGAGGAGAGAAGTATGTAAAATCTTTATGTGTTGGATGCAGCGTGCGCCAAATATCATGAAGTTGGAGGTTCGTAATTATATTTTTGACTGATTTAAGTATTTTAGATGGGGTGCTTGCCATACCATTTGATGTGTCTAGCTGAACATCCATCGAGAGGTTGAAGTCGCCTGAGAGGAATACTGGGCCCTTCGCCTGATCGAGTAAAAGCTTAGAGATTTTAGATATAAATGTATGCTGTTCAGTGTTTGGGCTATAAAGCATGGCTAGTGTTATTGGATGTTCATAGAGGTGACCCGTGACAATCAAGTACCTGCCCTCTGGGTCCTTTTCGACATGTGAGATCTTCAGGGGTACTGAGTGATGTATTAGAATGCCCACTCCTCCTTTTTTAGATAGCCCAGAGGCAAAGAATGCTGTAGGATATTGGGAATTAAACCATTTAGGTTTCTTGAAAGAACAGCACGTGGCTGTGTAAGTTTTTTAGCGCCCTGAACGCTATGGATCTTTTACCTGCATTGTTCAATCCCTTGGCATTAATGGTAGTCATCGTCAGGCCATGTGAGCTGAACCTACTCTGATGGTGATTCATTCTGGATGAGAGAGAAAAAAAAAAAGGGGGGGGATAGGTAGGAGGGGGTAAAATGAAGAAGAGACGGTGGATAAGGAGGAAAAGATAGAAGCGAGAAATGAGTAAAAGGGCGGAGTTAGCAAGTGTGAAATTTAGAAAGAGGGAAGATTGAGCAAGAATTGAGAAAAAGGAGAGAAGCAAGGAGGATGAGAATAGTATCCGTCTTACTATCTTATCCTGTGTTAATACACTGTTTAAAGCAGAGTTATTCTTTGCTATACAATTATATTACAATTTAAGCAATACAATACAATAATACAAAATGGTAAGGTTTTAGTCGGGGTTCTAACCCTCAAGCTTGTACGAACAACAAATATGTATCTTGATCTCCTAATATTGAATTTAGAATTGAGGAAGGGATATGTAGTCTTAGTTTAGGATTTGGTATTATGTGGGAGGGGGATATAGAGGAAGGGATGTGAAAAGAAGGAAGGATTCAGCATGGATTATGTCGGAAGGTAAAGTTATGATTGGTATAGGGAAGGGGGAGGGGTAAGGGGAGGTGTGGGGGAGGAGGGGGATGGGGTTTATTGGAGGGGGTAAAAATGTATAAGAGCAAGAAAAAGGACGATGTCCTACAATTATTATTATTTTGTTGAGGATTGGTGTAAAGCTCTTATTACTAATTATTGAAGGGAGGAATCAAAATAACCAAACTTAGATGAACTCTACTATACATAGAGATTATACATTGTAAAGAAGGTAGGGTGACATGTGCTATCACCATATACAATAACTTCAACAAAAAAACTTTTCTGACCAACAAAACAAATACTTCAAACCAAGAGTCATAAGGAAGGCCCAATCAGATGGGTCTCCCCCATAAGGGATTCTCTTCAGCATGGCTCCCATTACAAGTTCTCAAGCAGCAAAAGTGCAACAATAAGGATACAGTAGTGACCCTCCCAACTGGAGGTCTTGATGCCTTCCCTGAAGAGATAGTTTCTAAAGTCCATTGTTTGTGCGTGGGATTGAGGGAACCAGAGAGGTGTTCGTGGTCTGATGAGGGCGATCGCCATCAATGGATAATCCAGAGTAGAAAGTTCCTTCATCCGATCCTGGATGAAAGACCGCAGATTTGTTTTGATGAGTGGCCACTATAGATACTGGGAATCCCCAACGGTACTGGATTTTATGTGCCCTTAATTTGGCCGTAATATGGCCTAGTTCCCTTCTTTTCTGGAGGGTAGTAGGTGAAAGATCAGAGAATATTTGTATCTCTTCTCCCGCATGTTGCACTGGATGTTTGAGGCGCGCCTGTTTGAGAATTTCCTCCTTATCTTTATAATTCAAGAATCGGACAATGATGTCCTGGGGGGGGGCTTAGGTGGGGGCTTCGCTCTGAGCGCTCTGTGTGCGCGTTCTAAAATTATGTCTTGAGATGAGGGGGATTCCTTCAAGGTGCGGAACAGACTCTGTAAATATCCATCAATAGCTGGGGTGTGTACAGCTTCTGGTACCCCTCTAAAGCGTAAATTGTTTCTTCGGCCCCTATTGTCCAGATCTTCTATTTTGTCATTTAGTTGTTGTATTATTTCAGATTGGTTTTGGACCTCTGTGGCAATTGCTTTTTCTGAGGCTGAAAATTCTTGTTGTTTAGCTTCAACTTGCGAGACTCTTGTGTCAAATGCTGAAATATCTTTCCTGAGTTTGTTGAACAAGTTTCTCATTTCCTGTACTGCGTCCCTAATATCTTCTTTTGAGGAAAGATGTTTTAAATCTTCTTTTGTAATTAACTGCTGGAACTGTGGTTCTGAGCCTTTTTGTTGTGTGTTGTCTATTTGTGGGATGTTTTCCATTTCATCCGGTGTTTCTGGGGTTGACAATTTGTTTCAGATATTTATTCAAAGAGCCTGCAGGAGTATTTTTTGCTTCTCTTTGTTTATTTTTACAAGGCATCCCTTTGCTCTATTTCCAGAATGTTGATAATAAAGGTCAATGAATGTTACCCTGCCCAGGGTTCATTCCTTATTAAAAATATATATATTTTTTTTCCCCTTTATTGTTTTTATCCTTTCCCTACCCTCTCTTTCTGGAGAGAGGAGAGATGACAGTGAGATAGGTTAGGTCAGCAACTCTAGTGTAATCCCAAATTTCTGGTAGGGAACCAGTAAAAAGGTACTCACTTATTGTAAACTTTAAATAATAGCTTGAGATTATATAGTCATTTCATCCCCAGTGTGTATTCAACACGAACAGTTCTATTATTTAGTCATATGGCCTTATAATTCCCTGTTTTGGTAGATCTGTGTTTTCTATATATATTTGCGTATGTTTTGTTGATACAACAGCTGGGCACACAAGTAATTGTTTAGGATAGCGGGCTTAGCGAGCTGTCCAGTGCAACCCCAGGGATCAAGCTTGTTAAAAATCTCTGCCGGGGTATTGCCTTCCTTCCCCCCCACTCTAATCGCGGGCCGGAGTGAAGTCACCACTCCGATCAGAATTATCAGCAGAGGTTGGTGTCTGTACTATTTTCAGTATTTCTCCTTTTTGCCCCCAATCTATGCCCCTGAAGGGATTATAGCGCTTGTCTCTTATGCTGAAAAAGGCCGCTCTGTGTTGCAGCGATCTGATATTCCCTGATGTGTTTCACTTTTGTGGGTTGGTGTGTGTCGCACTTAGGCCTGATTACTTACGCCATGTTGTTTATTATGTTGCGAGAGCTTGTGAGGGCGGTTTGCTTACCGCACTACTTTCCAGTGTGTCTTCAGGCTCCCGATTAGATCTAATACCTGCTGCCGATCTGATCCCCACTTCTGTATAGCGGCAAGTAAAGGAGGTTTGAAGTAGGCTGCCTCTTTAGATCGCGTAGATCGCGTAGGTCATAGGAATGGCGCTCTTGCTCCAATAGTCACCCCTGTAGTTGTTATCCTGGCCTGGCAGAGTTAAATAAGTGGCTTCATTGCTCCAGCAAATTAATAATATTAAATAAACCAAAGTAGGAGAATTTTTATCTATTTTATATGCATCATACAGCTTGAGGGTTGAAGAGCACTAGTGAAACACAGCCATCTGCCTGCGTGGCTTGGCTCCGCCCCCCACCTTATTACTATTATTATCAGTTATTTGTAGAGTGCCAAAAGATTCCACAGCGCTATAAACATAAGCAGTATACAAGATAACATTTATAGGGATCAAATGGGTTGAGGGCCCTGCTGAGAGTTGCACTGTTATAGTTGGCTCTTTTGAAGGCGATCTACAAACAACTGGGCTTATAGGCTTACATTCTAAGGGGTTTAAGGGGAAAGCAATAGAGTTAGGAAAGGTTAGTGAAGGTTGTATACATCCCTGAATAGTAGAGTCTTTAGGGAGCGCTTGAAGGTTTTAAAAGTAGGGGAGAGTCTTGTTGAGCGTGACAGAGAGTTCCACAAGATGGGAGGCAATCTGGAGAAGTCCTGTAAACAGGCATGTGAGGAAGTAACAAGAGAGGAGGAGAGTAGGAGACCGTGAGCAGATCAGCCAAGAGGAATGAAGAGGACTACCAACGGGATGAAGCTAGAAGATGGACTGCGGCCTGGATGAAGATTGTAGAAGATGCTCCCCCGATGAATGAAGATGTTTTGCCGCAGGGATGAAGATGGACCACCGCCCTTCATCATTGGTGATTACCAATTTTTGGGCTTAGTGATTTTTTTATTTTTGGGGAGTTTTTTTAAGATTAGGGATTTTTTTATTTTTATTTTGGGCTGAAAAAGAGCTAAATGCCCTTTTAAGGGCAATGCCCATTCAAATACCCTTTTTCGGGGCAATGGGTAGATTAGTTTTTTTTATGAAGTAATTTTTTTTATTTTGGGGGGTTGTAATGTTAGGGGCTAATTTCTTTATTTTGTATGCAAAAGAGCTGTTAACTTTAGGGCAATGCCATACAAATGCCCTTTTAAGGGCTATTGGAAGTTTATTTGTAGATTAGTTTTTTTATTTTGGGGTGTTTTTTTAGGATAATTTTGTTATTTTTTGTAAGGGTAGTGTTTTATTTTCTGTAAAGTTAGGGTTTTTTATTTTCTGTAATGTTATTTTTTTGTATTTTTTTTAAAGGTAGTTAGTATATTTTTAATTTTATTTATGTGTATTTTAATTGGGGTTAAGTTAGGGGGTGTTAGAGTAGGAGGTTTAATACTTTGCGTTGGGAGGGGATGGCAGTTTAGGGGTTAAAAGTTTATTTAGATACTTTGCGTTGTGGGGGATGGCAGTTTAGGGGTTAATAGTTTAATTAGGTACTTAGCGATGTGGGGGATGGGGGTTTAGTAGTTAAATTAGATACTTTGCATTGTGGTGGATGACTGTTTAGGGGTTAATATTTTGTTTAGGGGTTTTAAATTGCGTTTTGATGGGCCATTTTATTCATTTCTTTCGGTTTCGATTTTTACATGTCAATTTAACATAACAACAAAATTACTCTTTTTTTTAGTTATCTGTGCAATACACTTGTGTAAGTTACTGGCGACACCAGAAATGTCTAGTTGTGCACATTTCTGAACCTCGCAAGCTTTTCAGACTTATGCCAGTTCATCATATTGCGGCATGTGTTTTGTGGTTCACCTGTTTACCAGTTGTGTGTGGTTAAATTACAAGGTTTCAGCAGTTGCACTAAAAAATATGCAACATATGTGATTGCGCCCCTTGTTGTTCAGCCACCAGAAGCGTCCAAAGCACCTGGGGTCCCATCCTATATGCAGCGTCGCCCGCAGAAGCCGGCGATGCCAGATTTTGCTCGGGTTTGGTATCACATATACGGTGTAACATAGAAGTTACGCTCGTATATTTCTGCCTTCGCCCGTAGTTTTTAGGCCCATAGACTGACATACAAAATACGCGCAGTTTGGTATCCAATATACAGCGTAAGGACTTATGTGGCGAAAATGGAGAAATCTTACTCCATTTTCACCTCGCCACAAAATTCAGGCATAGCAAGCCTTGCGCTGAGTATTGGAGCACCGTAACTCCCTAAACTGCCTGCAAAATAAAACCTAACACCTAACGCATGCGCAATGTCAACCGCAATCCCCTACCGCAATACCTAATAAAGTGTTTAACCCCTAAACCGCCGCTCCCGGACCCCCCCTGCCACCTACATTAAATGTATTACCCCCTAATCTGACCCCCCTACACCGCCGCCACCTATATTAAATGTATTTCTCCCTAATCTGACCCCCCCTACACCGCCGCCACCTATATTAAATATATTAACCCCTAATCTGATCCCCCTACACCGCTGCCACCTATATTAAAAATATTAACCCCTAATCTGATCCCCCTACACCGCCGCAACCTATATTAAATATATTAACCCCTTATCTGATCCCCCTACACCGCCGCCACCTATATTAAATATATTAACCCCTAAACCTAAGTCTAACCCTAACACCCCCTAACTTATTTATTATTTAAATAAATCTAAATAATATTAATATTATTAACTAAATTATTCCTGTTTAAAACTAAATACTTACCTATAAAATAAACCCTAAGATAGTTACAATATAATTCATAATTACATTGTAGATATTTTAGGGTTTATATTTATTTTACAGGTAACTTTGTATTTATTTTAACTAGGTACAATAGCTATTAAATAGTTAATAACTGTTTAATAGCTACCTAGTTAAAATAATTACAAAATCACCTGTAAAATAAATTCTAACCTAAGTTACAAATACACCTACACTATCAATAAATTAATTAAATAAACTACAATTATCTTCAAAACTAAAATACAATTAAATACACTAAACTATATTACAAAAAAACAAACACTAAATTACAACAAATAAAAAAATATTACAAGAATTTTAAGATAATTACACTTAATCTAAGCCCCCTAATAAAATAAAAAAGCCCCCCAAAATAATAAAATTTCCCTACCCTAAACTAAATTACAAATAGCCCTTAAAAGAGCCTTTTGCGGGGCATTGCCTCAAAGTAATCAGCTCTATTACCAGCCCTTAAAAGAGCCTTTTGCGGGGCATTGCCCCAAAGTAATCAGCTTTTTTACCTTTAAAAAAAAGAACAATCCCCCCACATTACAACCCACCACCCACACACCCCTACTCTAAAACCCACCCGATCCCCCCTTAGAAAAACCTAAGGTCCTGTTCCAGGTGGTGAAGTCTTCTTCCAAGCGGCAACCTCTTCTTCCAGGAACCAGTTGGCGCGGAGCGGAGGAGTTGAAGACCAATGACCGCAGAGCTGAAGACCGTCGACTCTGGAACTGAAGACTGGCTACGCTGGAACTGAAGATCGGGGATGCTGGAACTGAAGACCACGGAGCCATGGAGCGTGGAGGATCCTCTTCATACGATCTCCGCCGTACACTGAATAGGAATTCAAGGTACGCAATAAAAAATGGCTTCCCTTGAATTCCTATTGGCTGATTTGAGCCTTCAAATTCAAATCAGCCAATCGGATGAGAGCTACTGTAATTCTATTGGCTGATTTGAATAGCCAATAGAATAAGAGCTACTGACATTCTATTGGCTATTCAAATCAGCCAATAGAATTACAGTAGCTCTTATTACAGTAGGTAATAGAGCTGATTACTTTGGGGCAATGCCCCGCAAAAGTCCCTTTTAAGGACTATTTGTAATTTAGTTTAGGGTAGGGAAATTTTATTATTTTGGGGGGCTTTTTATTTTAATAGGGGGCTTAGATTAGGTGTAATTATCTTAAAATTCTTGTAATATTTTTTTATTTTTTGTAATATAGTTTAGTTTTTTTAATTGTATTTTAGTTTAGATAATTGTAGTTTATTTAATTAATTAATTGATAGTGTAGTGTTAGATGTATTTGTAACTTAGGATAGGATTTATTTTACAGGTAATTTTGTAATTATTTTAACTAGGTAGCTATTAAATAGTTATTAACTATTTAATAGCTATTGTACCCAGTTAAAATAAATACAAAGTTACCTGTAAAATAAATATAAACCCTAAAATAGCTACAATGTAATTATTAATTATATTGTAGCTATCTTAGGGTTTATTCTATAGGTAAGTATTTTATTTTAAATAGGAATAATTTAGTTAATAATATTAATATTATTTAGATTTATTAGGGGGTGTTAGGGTTAGATTTAGGTTTAGGGGTTAATATATTTAATATAGGTGGCGGCGGTGTAGGGGGATCAGATTAGGGGTTAATATATTTAATATAGGTGGCGGCGGTGTAGGGGGTCAGATTAGGGGGTAATACATATAATATAGGTGGCGGCGGTGTAGGGGGATCAGATTAGGGGGTAATATATAAAATATAGGTGGCAGCGGTGTAGGGGGGTCAGATTAGGGGGTAATACATTTAATATAGGTGGCGGCGGTGTAGGGGGGTCAGATTAGTGGGTAATATATTTAATATAGGTGGCGGCGGTGTAGGGGGATCAGATTAGGGGGTAATGCAATTAATATAAATGGCGGCGGTGTAGGGGGGTCAGATTAGGGGGTAATACATATAATATAGGTGGCGGCGGTGTAGGAGGGTCAGATTAGGGGGTAATATATTTAATATAGGTGGCGGTGGTGTAGGGGGGTCAGATTAGGGGGTAATACATTTAATATAGGTGGCGGCGGTGTAGGGGGGTCAGATTAGGGGGTAATATATTTAATATAGGTGGCGGCGGTGTAGGGGGATCAGATTAGGGGGTAATACATTTAATATAGGTGGCGGCGGTGTAGGGGGGTCAGATTAGTGGGTAATACATATAATATAGGTGGCGGCGGTGTAGGGGGGTCAGATTAGGGGGTAATATATTTAATGTAAGTGGCGGCGGTGTAGGGGGGTCAGATTAGGGGGTAATACATATAATATAGGTGCCGGCGGGGTCCGGGAGTGGCGGCTTAGGGGTTAATACATTTATTGTTAGGAGTGAGAGGGGGGATTGCGGATAGATGGGTATACGTGTCGTGCTATTTTTGGGAGGCTTGTTAGACAGTTACGGGAGATTTTATACTTTAGTAAGTTTTTGTAGGCGCAGGCAGTTTCTAAAGTGCCGTTAGTCACTGGCGACTCCAGAAATTTGTACTTACGCTTATTTCTGGACATCGCTAGTTTATCCGACTTACGGTACTTTAACAACTGCCGGCGGGGTATATGTAATACCCCAATGTGCGAGGTGAAACTACGGGCGGCGCGGGTTCCCTCGCTTGCACCGAAAAGTACGCTGTATATTGGATCGCGCCCCTTTCTTTTAGTGCAACTTTTTTCAGGGGCCACACAAAATATGGCAGGCATATATAGTTCTGCTTTTTTTCCTGGGGTAGCACAGTTTTACAAAATATTAAGTCAAAGGGCTTAGTTTTTTTTAGTTGTTAGATAGCAGTTCATTTTCATTGTAAATAACAATGGAAATACCATTATGCAGCAGAGTATTGAATTCATTTACACACAAGCAGCCTTAAACTCACATTCACATACATCTACTCATGCACCCACACACACCTGCATGAACTCCATACATCTACTCATGCACCCACACACACCTGCATGAGCTCACATGCACACACATCCTCAAATACTCATGGACTCACATACAGATACACATGCATTAAAGGGACATAAAACTCACATTTTTTCTTTCATAATTTAGAAAGAGCAAGCAATTTTAAACAACTTTCCAATTTACTTCTATTATCTAATTTGCTTTATTCTATTGATATCCTTTATTGAAAAGCATATACAAATAGGCTCAGATGCCTTATGTGATTGGCTCACCCATGTTCATTGCTATTTCTTCAACGAAGGATATCTGAAGAATGAAGAAAATTAAATAATAGATAAATTGGAATGTTGTTTAAAATTGTTGGGTTTTGTGTCCCGTTAACTCCCATATCCATGTACAATACCTCACAGGGCTGCACACACATACAAGAACTCACCTAAATACACATATAAACAGGTACACAAGCATGCCCTTACATTCAATTGGACAAGAGTAAAAATTGAGATGCAACACTATAAATAGTCTTGTGGCTGATCGTAAAAAATGGTTAGCAGTCCTCTAATGCTGATAACCGATAGATAGTATTAAACAGAGAATATAGGAAGCGCTAGTGAAAGCTGAGAGAAATATCCTTTACAAAATTGTAACAGTAATGTAAAAACTACTCATAGAAAACTGTGTGAATACAGGATGTGGGTAATAAATAAATGTTTATATGAGGACAGTATAAAATAATTTATTAAAATAATAGGTTAAAAAATTCAACAGAAAGAGTGAATGGGAAAAAGCATAATATCTCAACATCTAGGATCCTCTTTGCTTCAGATAAAGTCATACAATCATACACGTACGAACCACCTGCAATATTGGATTCCTCTGTATATCATATAAGAGACTTAAAAGGACAGTCTAGGCCAAAAAAAACTTTCATAATTCAGATAGGGCATGTAATTTTAAACAATTCTCCAATTTACTTTTATCACCAATTTTGCTTTGTTCTCTTGGTATTCTTATTTGAAAGCTTAACCTAGGAGGTTCATATGCTAATTTCTTAGACCTTGAAGGCCACCTCTTTTCAGAATGCATTTTAACAGTTTTTCACCACTAGAGGGTGTTAGTTCATGTGTTTCATATAGATAACACTGTGCTTGTGCACGTGAAGTTATCTGGGAGCAGGCACTGATTGGCTAAACTGCAAGTCTGTCAAAAGAACTGAAAAAGGGGCAGTTTGCAGAGGCTTAGATACAAGATAATCACAGAGGTTAAAAGTATATTATTATAACTGTGTTGGTTATGCAAAACTGGGGAATGGGTAATAAAGGGATTATCTATCTTTTAAAACAATAAAAATTCTGGTGTAGACTGTCCCTTTAACCCACATTGTATAATACGGTAAAATCTGTGGATTATTTCTACATTTATTCATACGGACTTTGCTTACTCTACCACTTGAGACTGTATAACACATAGTTACATCAGATGCATTTGTTACTATATTATATTGTATCTATAGATTGTACAGATCACTCTTTTGTATCATTTTTCAACTGTGTTATTTTATAGTAGATTGAAGATTTTGTATATTGATTACTCTACGAGGTATTATACATGTATTTATGATATACCTTTGTACAAGTGACTTGTCTGATGCCGGCATCTTTTACTTATTAGTACAATCTTATAGCGAGATCACATTTTTTAACCTATTATTTTAATAAATAATTTTATGCTCTCCTCACGTATAAACATTTATTTATTACACACATCCTATATTCACACAGTTTTCTATGAGTAGTTTTTACATTACTGTTACAATTTTGTAAAGGATATCTCTCTCAGCTTTCACTAGCGCTTCCTATATTCGCTGTTTAATATTCAGTTGGACACACATGCACAAACATACACATGCACCCTTTCAGCTGCCAAAAAAATATGCGTCCCATAAAAAATAATAGAAGATAAAAAGTGCAAATTTACACCAGGGTAAAACACTATTGGAAGCTGTAGATAAAGTTTTACACATTCTGGCATGCTCAGCTAGGTGTAAAAGAGGATAAAATATTAAAGTTTGCAAACAATGGGAGTGTTTTACTTTAGAAATGTAAAAATATAATCAAGCACATATCTCCATAATTCCAACTAGGCCTATGACTAGTGCAACACTAAATATTACATATAGCAATAGATTTAAACATTTAATAAAACCCCCAAAAAAATTTCCTTAAAGGGACACTGTACCCAAATTTGTTCTTTTCCAATTCAGATAGAGCAGGCAATTTTAAGCAACTTTATAATTTACTCCTATTATCAATTTTTCTTCGTTCTCTTGCTATCATTATTTGAAAAAGAAGGCATCTAAGCTTTTTTTTAGTTTCAGTACTCTGGACAGCACTTTTTTATTGGTGGATGAATTTATCCACCAATCAGCAAGGACAACCCAGGTTGTTCACCAAAAATGGGCCGGCATCTAAACTTACAATCTTGCATTTCAAATAAAGATACCAAGAGAATGAAGAAAATTTGATAATAGGAGTAAATTAGAAAGTTGCTTAAAATTTCATGCTCAATCTGAATCATGAAAGAATTTTTTTGGGTACAGTGTCCCTTTAAATATTTTTTTTCCCCATAAATTCAATGTATCTTTATTTTAGAACCTACATAACTTCCATGTCTTCCTCTCAAGAGGCAATCACAGGTAAGGAGTGCATGTGTTAAACATAACTTTTATAGTATAAAGTTGGGTTACCATAGCAATTAACTTGTTATGGCACGATTTTCAAGAAGTCCAGAGTCCGATGGAAGCATTAACACAACGTTAACTTACACATGCACAAAAAGACTGACTGCACACACTGCGCAAATTAGTTCAATGGAAACCTGGTACTAAAATGGAGCCGTACACTACTTTTAGCTGTCAGCAACTTCAGCAGCTTACGGCTCCATTTTTAGGTAGGTACCTATTTCCTGATTGGCTAATAAAAATAGCCATATTACAAACTAAGTTGTCGCATGCAACCATGTGTCATACGCTAGCTACCTGCCACGCAACAAGGAACTATAAGATAGTTTTAATTTTATTTTGTGTTTAGATAAATGTTTTGGCCCCAGAGTATACAGTTTTCTTTAAGGAATAGGTGATTTTTTTCTTGTCCAAAAGATAAGCCAGTCAAAAAATAGAGATTATGTTTTTAGGTCCCAAAGATTTTGAAAATTTGCTTAGGGATTCCAGACTTAAGAAAAAGAAACAAAATATGACTTGAGTACATATTTGTATTTCAAAGAATTGAATAGAACTCTTTTACTAATTTACAGTGTAGTTAATGGTATACAACTAGGCATAACTTGTATTAGGTAGGAATTCCCATTAACACAGAAAGTTTGGTCTAAATCTTACACCTTATACCAAAACCAAGTCAGATTATTGACGTGTCTTACTTAATAAATCAATATCGAATCTCCCTTCTTTTTCTCAGAAAATGACATCCCGCATTTTTCTGCATCCAGACACATATTAAGCGCCTTGTTTTGGCTTAAACTTAATCTTAGTTTTGCCAAAGTATTAGGTAAGATTGGATATAATTTACTAAATGAAAAAATATCAGATTACATTCACAGTTCCCATGACAAGTTCCTTAAATTATGTGACCCATGGATAAATTATTTGGAAAAAGCAATGAGATATTATATCACTTTGTCCTAATCATTTTCTAATATTCATCAACCAACGTCAAAAAATACATTTTATTATGTTCACTTTTGTTCTTTTTAAATTAATGATATAATAAATATTTGATTTACATTAAGTTAATTACATTAGTTTCAAACCTTACTAGCTCATTGTTATTGATTTATTTTAACTACTACAAATTGTCCAAAATTGGTTTTCTGTTTGAATTGATCTTACTAATTTAAATTGTTTATAGAACATTTCCTTGCAATGCTACTTTGATAACTGTATTATTACTTGAGTTCAGTAAATATACTCTACATAACTTACAGATTTGTAAAGTAAGAGATCAGAATTTTTTTAAATGAGAGGGTAAATTTACTCATTATTTTAGATTTTTTTTTATTGTATTAGAAGGTTTTTCAAAGTTTAAAATATGATAATTAAAAAGGTATTTTTGTGATTTGAAATGAAAACTGTATCAATAAACCTGAGGTATCATATTCTACCTGACCTGCACTCTATTGAGAGTAAGGAAATTCCATTATGACCATTCACTATTTAAAAAAATGTAAAAAAAAAAATAAAAAAAAAACTTCAAGGGTATTAACATTTTTGATACTATGAGAAAATCAGGCAACCTACTTACTGTGCCCAAGGATCTCTACAGGTGTTTATTGTGCCTTTATAGTTTAGATTAATTAATTCATGTGTTGGTCCATTTTAGGGTAGAAATATTCTGATCACAACCAAGCTCTAAATGTAAGTAATTTTCCAGGCAGATTCTTTATGCTTAAAACTTAGAAATTAATATTTTTTATTTTATTTTTTTATATATTTTTTTACATATAAGTAAAATACTAACAAACATTAAATTCACAATTTGGTGTAAAGAACTGTTTATGTATAATGAGTAAATATTAATTTAAACTAGTATATGCATAGTTAAAAGCTAGATAAATAATCAAGCATTAAAGGGACACTGAACCCAAATGTTTTCTTTTGTGATACAGATAGAGCATGCAATTTTAAGCAACTTTCTAATTTACTCCTATTATCACATTTTCTTCATTCTCTTTGTATCTTTATTTGAAAAGCAAGAATGTAAGTTTAGATGCCGGACCATTTTTTGTGAACAACCTGGGTTGTTCTTGCTGATTGGTGGATAAATTCACCCACCAATAAACAAATGCTGTCCACAGTGCTGAACCAACAATTGTCTGGCTCCTTAGCTTAGATGCCTTATTTTTCAAATAAAGATAGCAAGAGAACAAAGAAAAATTGATAATAGAAGTAAATTAGAATGTTGCTTAAAATTGCATGCTCTATTTGAATCACAAAAGCAAAAATGTGGGTTCAGTGTCCCTTTAAGTTGGGACAGCAAAAAGGATATTTCAATTTATTAAAAGCAGACCAGTCCAGGATTGGAACCCTTGATAAGCATGCTGTACAGTTTAAAGGGACAGTCTAGTCAAAATTAAACTTTCACAATTCAGATAGGGCATGCAATTTTAAACAACTTTCCAATTTACTTTTATCATCAAATTTGCTTTGTTCTCTTTTTATACTTTTTTGAAAGCTAAACCTAGGTAGGCGCATATTCTAATTTCTAAACCCTTGAAGGCTACCTCTTATCTCAGGGTATCTAACAGTTTTTCACAGCTAGAGGGCGTTAGTTCATGTGCGCCATATAGATAACATTGTGCTCACGCATGTGGAGTTACCTAGGAGTCAGTACTGATTGCCTAAAATGCATATCTGTTAAAATAACTAAATTAAGGGGGCAGTCTGCAGAGGCTTATATTATTAATATAACTGTGTTGGTTGTGCAAAACTGGGGAATGGGTAATAAAAGGATTATTATTAAAGGATTACTTTCTGATATAATTTTTAAGCTAAACAACTAACATATTAAAGTTAATAAACATTAATTAAAACCTACTGACCTATATTTTCTCCAAAACGAAGTTTCATAACGTTCTAAAAGTTATATCTTTTATTCGCCCATGATGTCACGTTATCCTGCCCACTATTTCCAGCACTGCATGTTCAAAATACTTAAACCAATAACTTTGTGTTTAAAGCGCCATTTTGAAACCTAGGTATTGTAAACGGATTGGTACAGAGCAAAGAATGGAATAAATGTGATCAAAAGAAAAAAGCCCCAAAAAAAAGGAGTGAATAAATATACGTGGTGCCACTCACGTATAATCAACCTAAATAAATAAAGTTCATATAAGGATATGTGTACTTTTCCCGGCACTCTTCAATCTTCTGTGTGGTCTCTCTTGATCCTCATAAAAAAGAAGAAATATGCCACATAGCGTAATTCTGTAATATTGTTGCAATAAGAAACTTGTGTCTGTGCAAATGGTTACTCACATGCGGTAGAGCTATAGCCTAGCTCAGGTAGAAGCGCACACCCTCTTTTATACTGTTGGGTAAAACAGATTCTTGTTCTTGTCGTTCAGATAAATGAATTTATTAAAACATCATAAAATATATATATAAAATAGCGTCACCAGACCTGCTAACAACACCTTCTATAATAAGTATAGGCAATACAGTGTAGTAATTGCTCAATATGAGCTTAACAGAGTACTAGAAACCG